>NC_056522.1:153883855-153902916 GCF_019175285.1 Sceloporus undulatus | reverse complement strand
CTTTCTTTCTTTTACATGGTTCAGTTGTTTGATAGAAAAATTCATCCCATGAGCCCCCCAAAGCCTTATGCAAAGAAACCTTGTGCAATGAAATATTATGCAATGAAAACCTTTTGTGAAGACATAGAAAAGAATGTTGTTTGATATTGTCAAGTAGATTCTTCAAACAGCTAGTTTGATGTAGTGGTTTAAGCATAGGTTTAGGACTCTGGGAGACAGAATTATAGTGGCACTACCATTTTAACTGTTACAGCTCCATCCTACAGAATCCTGACATTGGCAATTTGGTGACACACCAGAGCTTTCTAACAAAGAGGGTTCAATGCCTCCACAAAACTACAGATCCAAGGATTAAATAGAATAGAGTCATGGGCATAAAAGCAGTGTCAAACTGCTATAATTTTGCAGTGAGGATTCGCTCCAGGAGGCCCACCAGGTGACAGGTGACTTCAGATAAGTCACACCTTCTCAGCCTAAAAAGAAAAAAAAAACCAAACCTCCTCTGGATGAATCGTGACAAGAAAGCCCTCTAACAGAATCATTATAAGCCAGAATTGACTTTAGAGCACGCTGCCACCACAACAGTAAAGATTCTTCAAAGTGTTTAATAATAAAACTCAATTATGAATTAAAATGCAATTAATATGTACACAAAAACTGATTATGTTAACCCGGTTAGGCAATTATAGAGTAAGATCATACATGAAGCATTAATGTATCAAAAAGATGGTAAAGAGAAAGGTAAATTAAGAGTCCCTGGATACTTTCAGTTACAGATTGTTTTTAAAAAGCAGCAGCAACAAACCTCTTTTTAGGGTCACCCATGGCCCCTTTATGTGTTCATTAAACCACATTAGGTATCTTGATGTCAGATCCTGCTATGATGTGAATACCATTTAAACTGCCGTACATATGACTATGTGCTGTGCAAAAAGTGCAAGCAGAGCTTTTATTGTTAAAAGTATTTTTATATTTTCCATGTTGCTTTGCTTTTCAAATCTTGAGAGGATCAATTGACCTGTGTTTGGCTACCACCTCCCCTTTCCCTCAGCAGTGCTTGAGTTTGCTCTAGCGTGACCCTAAAGTGACAGTCTTGCCAAAGAAGAACAATGGGAAGTTTGTAAAGATAGTCGTCGTTTCAACTTTGCACTTGTCGAGTCATACAGGACTATTGTTTGCTTATTGAAAGACACTAAAATGAAATCTGCTATAGTGATGAGGCGGGTGTAGGATATATGGCAGTGTAATACTCTTCTACTCATTACATTCATATCTATTCGGTTTAGAGATGGAAGGGTAAAAATCCCACAGGACTTTACTCCTTCTCTTCATGACAGGGCTAGATCAGTATTAGGATTATTAAACTCTGCAGTGCAAGACAAGAAGCTTTTTCAGACAATGAGACAATGAAGCAAGACATCCATTTTTAAAAAAGAAAATTGCAGTCCGAAAACAAAAATCTGAGTTAAATATAGTTTAAACAGTCATGTTGTAGTGGTAGCTGCATCCTAAATGAAGCATCCTCTAAATGAAGCATCTGTACATTTGTTTTACTTGAGCATTTGTTATGACTGCAGACCAGGGGAATAGAGGAAATCAAATGCAGAAACTCACTGACATGTTTTTTGTTTTGTTTGCTACAGGTTGAGTGTCCCTTATCTGGAATGCCAAAATCCAAAATACTCCAAAATTCAAAATTATTCACACAGGTGGCTGAGATAGTGACACCTTTGCTTTCCGATGGTTCAGTGTACACAAACTTTGTTTCATGCGTAACATTATTTAAAATACTTTGTAGAAAATTACCTTCAGGCTATGTGTATAAAGTGTATACGAAACAGAAATTAATTTCAAGTTTAGACTTGAGTCCCATTTCCAAGATATCTCATTATGTATATGCAAATATACAAAATCATATACAAAATCAGTACAAAATCCTTCTAGTCCCAAGTATTTCAGATAAAGGAGACTCAGACTCAACCTGTATAGAGATTTTGAATTGTATTTTGCACATTTTCCGTGTGTGTGTGTAGCAATTGGAAATGAGAGACATTGGGTGGAGCTTTAACATCATCCATGTTTGATGTTTAGATTCTCAGTACAGACCTTATCTACTTGTTTAAAAAATATAGTAAAATAATCATTATTGATTCACATTCCAAATGAGTCTTAGAAGCACTGAAAGACCTTGACTGAGGTATAAACAAGAAAGACATGGGGAAAGACTCTAGTGCTACCATTGATATTTTTATCATATGTATTCATTCAATATAATCCACTTCTTCACATGCACTGAAGAAGTACAGTCTTCGTGCCACAGATATTTAGGCACAGGTACATACTTTGGGGGTGGATTGTCATTTAATGGCATATAAAAACATGTAAATTATGATCCAGGCCGTAAACTTCCAAATGGCTGTGTGCTACATCCCATTAATACATATGAACAAATGGATTGAAATCCATGAAAGCTAATGCTTAAATAAACCAGTCTTAAAGGTGCCTCTAGATTCCTGCCCCTTTTCCCTTTTTATATTGAAACAAACTGACACGAACATCTCTTTGACTACTGCTAGAATTGATTTAGGTGGTTTATATCAGTTGGATTTAAGCGAGAAGAAAACTAAATATTTAAACCTAGGCTTCAGTTGTTTCTAACTGGATTTCTGTTTGTATATCTCAAATGTATAAATGTAAACCTTGTATATCTCAAATGTTTGTATATCTCAAATGTAAACCTAGGCTCTCAGTGCTGTTCATGGAACAGAAATTAGTCTCTAAGCCAGTGAGCATGTGTTTTTTAAAAGTTTTTATCATGTTCTTTTTCATTACATGCAGCATCACATACAGCCTTGCGATGGCTTGCATTGTGAAGAGATGGTGTTTAGTTTTCCTTTTGCGTTAAGGGAAGGGGTATTCAGTGTCTTGTTACAGGTGCTCAAGCTGGAAGCTGGAAGACTTGCTTTGGCATTTAGTGAAGCACTACATTCATTGAAAAGTGAAATTTCACTGCAGGGGGAATACAAGGAATTTAGGGACTGCAATTAGAAAATTCCTCTGCAGGCTACCTATCTGTACTTTGTAGACCTTGTCTGCATACATAGACCTTATGCAAAACATATTTTAGACCCCTGATCAAAGCACTGATATGGTCCTTTGAGATGGGAAAGGAAATTTTGCATGACTGTAACATTTTAGGAAAATACTATTCTTTTCTGCTTGAGAAATAAAAATCGGGACCTTTACATTCCAATTTTAATGACAGATATATTCTGAAATACGTTACACTGGCTCTAAAAAATTTGGCAATGCCAACATGCATATGTGATAGTGCAGAGTTTTAATGCCTGAGTAAGATTAAGTAAGGTGTAATGTGTAAAATGTGAAACTCCAGGGTATTTCCTTTGGGTTGGCTAGAAGAGACGTTAGTAGTTTGCTCGGAGACTTTTCCAATGAGAATTTTTCTTCTTCTCTGAAATAAATCATAACTGTTTTAAGCTGTTATTGAAATCTAAATTACCATATTTCAGGCTTTCTGTCAAATTCCAGGCAAATTGATCATATGCCAAATATTTTGTTTCTAGTTCATGAGGAGAGAGTAGCAAACGTATTGTCAAAGGTCCACTGAATCACAGGTGTGTATGCCCTTAGGGTATGCCAAGAGATCTAATCTAAATTTTACGTCTTGTACAAAGTCTGGGGTTGAAAGAAAACCAAATAGCTGCACCTTTTAGAAACACAGGAGGAACACTTGGATTGTTGATTGAAAATGACTAAGACTCAACACTTTTGGTTAACAGGCTTGTATTGTCTTAACAGTAGTAAAAGTTTGTCATTTTGAGGAATTTTTCATTGATTGCCTTTGAAAAAGTAAAGAAATTTGGATGAGTCTGGTTTGAACACATTAACATTTGGATCATTCATTCGTAGAATAAAGTTTAACTGACATTGTTCATGGACATGTCTACCATGAGAATCCAGATACAAATGCAGTTTTCTGATGTGTATGGTGAAGAGAAAGCATTCTTCTGGGTTATTTTATGAGATTGTATGTAAAAGTGAGGACACTTTGGGTCACAAGGAATTTAAAGTGCAAGAGCCATGGCCTCATTGTCCGAGAAAGCAGCCAAGAATGCTGATGGTGGCACTAAACAAGAGAAACTGCTCACAGAGGCTGGTTCAGTTTTAAGAACAAGCGTGAGATCCAAAGTTACTTATGTGATTTTAGTCTGAATTGATAACAAATTAGAGAAGAATTTACTAATTTCCTTATATTGTCTGCTGTTTCTTAGTGCGTTGGCACCAGAACTCCTGATGCAGATATACTTTTGGCAGTTCCTGCTGTCTATGATATAGAATAAGTGCCCTTCACAAAGCCATTACTGTTATCCCAGTTCTGCCCATATATCTTCAAGATCAGGGATGTGGAAAGTGTGAGCCATGGGCCCATGTGGGTCCTAGGTCCTTTTGCAGGCCCTGAAATTCTATGGCACACCCAAAGGTCTCAGGCCACTGTCCATTATAATTTTATGGGGGGGGCATATTTGTCCCCCACGCTGCCCAAAACATGCATGAGTCACCTAGTAGGAAGAAAGTTTGACTCCTTTTCTCTGCCATAACTGCAAAAAAAATTTGAAAATGTCTGCAAATTGGATGAAAGGAGAAACACAGATGATGTGACATTCCCTCTGGTGCATAGCTGATATGCCACCCTGGCTTTTGTAGGGAGATAAATATTGACCTCCACCTTTTTAAGTGGAGCACATGCTTTAACTGACAGAAGTCACAGAAGTCCTTGCTGATGATTTGTTCTGCATGATTACTAGAGTCAGCAGGGGGTTGCAAGGGCACTGAGTAATAGATGGATTGACCTCCAGTGCATGCTTTCCAGTGGCTGAGACTGAGGTTAAGTTTACTTCAGTTAGAATCATAGAGTTGGAAGAGACCACAAGGGCCATCCAGTCCAACCCCCTGCCATACAGGAACTCGCAGTCAAAGCATCCCCGACAAATGGCCATCCAGCTGTTCAGTTAAGCTTGTCCTTCAACCAAGATTTTATATGAGTGTGTGTTTACCTGTACTCGTCCGAATGTAGAATGCTAGGCCTTGCTGACACTAATTCTGGTGCATTTATGGGCTGGTTTGGGTTTATTGAGAAGAAATTGGGAGATTCCTACTTGCTGACTTAGGCGGTTTACAGACCGCCAAATAGTACGTATACAATACGTACTAGGGTTAGGAAAGGGCGGTGCTTCCGCACCCCCTAACCCTAGTACGTATTGAATACGTACAAGATGGCGGCGCCCTGTTCATACGGGCACCGCCATCTTTACGTACTGGACGCACAGCGTCCAGACGTGTCGCGCCGCTTGTGACGTAGCGAGCGCGCCCCTGGCGCCTCGCTACGTCGCAAACACGACGGTAAAAGAAGCTCCATTTTGGAGCTTCTTTTTTCGGTCCGCGCGGGAGTCGGGCCGTCTGAAGGCTCCGGCTCCCCCGCGGACCTACTGGCGGCGGCGGCAGACCGCCGCAAACTGGCGGTCTGTACCCCGCCTAATTTATTCAATTTTAATCATTGTAGCTATGGACACCTATGACTGAATGGCAGATCAGGCTTTAATTGTTTTCATTTTATTTTTTATCCACACTTGATAGGAAATATGTGTTCAGAAAATGCTTTAAGGTATAGAAATCTTGACTTTGCAGTTGTCATTTTTAAAAAGAAGAAGAAGAAAGAGAAGGCGAAGAAGAAGACGTTGTCTATTTCCTTCATTCTGGTGATTTTTCCTACAGATTTCTTTCGGGTTTAAACCGCAAGTGGGCAACCTTGGAGGCTGCATGCAGTCATCTGCCATTTTTCCATATACTTATACATTGCCAGAGAGCCCTCAGAGAGTAGATTTGTAAACCTGTTTGAGGGAACAGATGGATGAAAGCAGAAAAGTGAAGGAAAGAAATCAATAACAAGGTATCCATTGGACTTCTTGCTCTCAGGCTACCCAACCTTGGCTTTGACTCTGCCTAACTGAGCATGGTGTAGTGCTTTGAATGTTGTGCTACAACTATGGAGGTTAAGGGTTCAAATTCCCACTCAACCTGTAAACTCACTGAGTGAACTTGGGCAAGTCACATTTTCTCAACTTTAGACGAAGGCAAAGGCAAACGTCCTCTGAACAAATCTTGCCAAGAATACTCTGTGATAGGTCCACCTTAGAATTGCCATAAGTCAGTAATGACTCGAAGGCACACAACAACAAAGCTCAATAATATGCAAGCTATGACCACTGGCCCTCGCAGGAATGTGGCCTTTAGAGTTACTCATTTCACTTGGAAACAAAAGGTAATGAATATGACACTTGGAGTAACATGTGAACCATAACTGACCCTTAACAGGATAACATCACTATGTTATCCTTTCAGACTGAAACAGATAAGGTGTTTCCTTCTGTTAAAGCAGCTAATGAGATGTACATGGGGACAAATAGAAATACCAGTGTAATACATTACAGAAGCAACCTTTTGATTTTTATAGTTTTAGCAATCTATTACAAATGCTTATGAAACGTCTCAGCTCTGCAATTTAAAAATTAGACTTTTTACATACTTGAAACTTTTATCTATGTGAATCCTGGCTGTGCATCACTGTACTTGGGGTGAAGCTTTTCTTCTTAGGGGTTATTGCAGTGGATGATTTATAAAAGTTTCTTCTTATTTATGATAGCTATTCTGACCAAAACCTGATTTTCACACAGACCTGCAAATTGATGTTGTTATCATTTATTTATCTAGCACCATCACTGTGCATGGAAGTTTACAATTGTTAATGTGGCCTGTTCTTGGATTTACAATCTGAAAAGACACAACACACAAGGAAAGGGTAATGGGAAAAGAGATAAAGGACCAAAGCTGCAGAAATAATCCAGTTTGAAATGGCTTTAACTGCCCTGGTTCAGTGCTAGGGAATCCTGGGAATTTTAGTTTGTTGTGGCACCAGAACACTCTGACAGAGAAGGCTAAATGTCACAAAACTACTGTTCCCAGAATTCCCTAGCACTGAACCAGGACATTTGAAGTGGTCTCAAAATGGATTATTTCTGCAGTGTGTTTTGGCCCTAAAACAAGCAAATGCTGGCTGGTGTTCTTTCCCTTAAAATTTTATAATTTTGATAAAGTTATATGCATAACATTGCAGCCAAATCATATATGATTTCTATGTGTGTATATGTGCCTTCAAGTCATTTGTCAATTTACAGCAAGTCCATAAATTTCATCGGGTTTTCTAGTGGACAGTGATTACATTAACTGTTTATGATCACCTTGCAAGTAATTCAAAGCAGGTTCCTTAGCAAAAGCAAACAAGCTCCAATATCTTTTTCTGGAGTGGAAGTGAAATCAACCATCACTGAATCTTTTACTGACATTCTATGAGCCATCAACCTATTTCTGAATTGTCTCCAATTTCTGACAACATACAGCATAGTAAAACTTTGTCACTGAACTCAGACACTGGCAAATCTAAATGTCAGTGTCATTATCTCTAAATCAACATCTGAAAGGTAAAGCTTAATAGATAGAAAATAAGATCCTGCCTCTTTCATTTTTCTTTTCTTTTTCTTTTTTCGAGGTTATGAACCATGTTAGAAAGCACAATTAGATAAGAACAAAATGTTGTCAACGTGGTAATACAAATAAGTATGGTTAATAGAGACACATGGCAACTGGACATCTTTCACAAATTAGGTTCTCTGAAGGAAAACAGATCACATTTCTCACCATTATGACATATCCCATCAATCTACATATCTTTAAACATGGACCATAAAATATTGTTCATACATAGATATGAAGTAATAGTTATCCATATTTTTTGTTATAATCATTGTAGATGTAACTCAGGGATTCTCTAATCCTCCAGATGTTGTTGGAGTGCAGCTCTCACAGCCCTAGCCAATCATGAATAGCATTAGGAGTTACACTCCTACAGCATCCAGAGCACTCTATGATTCCCACCCCTTGAATTTTTTTTATTGAAACCTGGGATCCAGTGAAAAGATATGTCAGTGCTTGCAAAATCTTCCTATAGAACTTGCTGATTTCAAGAATAAGGTGCATCCACGGGATCTCTGGTTTTTTCTGATGAGTATAACAAAGAACAGGAGAGAGCCTTCTTCCTTTTCACTTTGCAAGGAACCTATTTTAATCTATTCAGACTTTGCCCCACACTCTTATCCCTATTCCCAGATCTGTTTGTTCCTTCTGTCTTTCCAGCCTCCCCTTCTATTCTCCTTTCTAATCTTCCTTGCATAATTTCCTTTTCCTCCTTTCTTCCACTCTGCAGCCATAATCCATCCATCCATTCAGTATTTTTATAATACACCCTGTTGGAATCATGGCCATTTTATTTTATTTTGGATTTAATTTATGGAAGTAATGTTGATTAATAGTCAGAATACTTGGAGTTTGGAATTGAATCTGTGTGAGAACTGAGAAATTAATTCAAAGTGACTGTTAATTTGCCCTTGATTTGTGTTGGTATTACCAATTCATCAAAATTTTGAAACTTTTTGGTGCAAAGTTGTAATTTTTATGGGGCATGTATGTGTGAAAGGGGCCAACCATTCTCCCCTCTTTCTATTTGTATGAGATATTACAAATTAACTGTAATAAATGATGATCTATTGATTTGGGATGATCTCTGATGGGTTATACAAAAGAATGTACTTTATTTGGGGTGATTTGGATTAATTGGCTGGCTTTGTGTTGTTGTGTGCCTTCAAGTCATTTCTGACTTATGGTGGCCCTAAGGTGAACCTATCATGGGGTTTTCTTGGCAAGATTTGTTCAGAGGAGGATTACCTTTGCCTCCCTCTGAGGCTTAGAGCATGACTCACCTAAGGTAACCTAATGGGTTTTCATGGCCATGCAGGGATTCAGACTCTGATATTCCAGAGTCATAGTCCAACACTCAAACCACTATGGCATATTGGTTCTGGCTGGCTGGCTTGACCTTCATTTTTAAAAAAAACTAGTCAGTATTTTTACATTTGCATATAAGAATATATTGATATGCCAGTTGTTATGTAGTGGTTTGAGCATTGTAACATGACCCTGAGAGCATGGTTCAAATCCTCACTCAGTCGTGAAAAAACACTGGGTGACCTTGGGCAAGTCACACTCTCTCAACCTCAGAGGATGGCCGTGGCAAACCCCCTCTGAAGAAACTTACCAAGAAAACCCCATTGATAGGCCTTAGGGTTGCCATAAATAGGCAACGATTTGAAGACAAAACAACAACACAATTTATTAACATATGCAGATTTGTATCTTATTTGTCATGGAAAAGTAAGATTGCTAATTAAGTAATTGCCACCCAGAATACAAATACCAGCCCTCTCACTTTGTGAGATTAGGGGAGAAGGCTAGGCACCTGCAAGCACCCATCTTGACAGTAAAGGACACATAAATGCATGCTTTCCAAATAAGGAATCCTGAGTTCAATCCCAAGCCCATATTCCCCAAATGGAAATAGCATTCCAGGCAACATTTCCTGCATGGAATGATGTACTTCTAGTATATGCCAACACTCACTATAGCAAAAGACTGCCTGAGCATCATTTTCCTCAGGACAAGGATCTCGGTAGCCTTCTACCACTCCTGTTAAATCTGTTTGCTTATCCCTTCTCCTTTCCATGATCCACTGGATCTTAAGACTAAAACACCATGAAGAATTAAACCATTCATTATTGACTGGGGAGGGATGGACTTTTAAAAGTTTTTAAGTACCATTATAGCACAGTTCTGTACATGTCAGTTCAGAAGTAAGTCCCACTGAATTTAATGGTGCTTATTCCCAGTGAAGTGTGTATAGGACTGTAGCTTTTATTAGGAACTTTCCACCAGTTTTCCAGGATTTTTACAACACGGTGTGGAGCATTATTTTTATTGAATACAGTATTTTATTTGTGTGGTATGTTCTTTGCCTGATCGTTGTCCCTGTCATGGCTTTCAGATTCTCCGCACTGTGCAGCTGTTCCCTACAATAGAACGCATGGCTGAGTCTCCACAAGGGAAGATCATGACACCCCTGTTGTGCCAGCTTCGTTATGTTGTGTATATGCCTTTGTACCTGTTGACACTTCTCCCAGAAAGAGTCAAATCGTTGTTCGTGCGCTTTGTGCTCCGTCAGAGCTGCAGTGATGAGCCTTCACTAACAGCTACGGTCGATATGATTAACATGGATTGCATAGGTGAGTAGAATTGGCACATTAGATGTCTCCTTCCCTGCAAATGCTCTTTCTTGACATCCTGCTTTGACAAACTGGTATAGAAGGAAAATGTTGTCTTAAATTTTTTGTCAGATGTTCAGGCAGTAATCATTGATAATATTGTTCAAGGATTTCTCTGTATAGTACAACTTTCCCCAGCCTGATGCCCTCCACATGTATTAGACAATAATCCTCATAAGCATGTTGGCTGGTGATGCTGGGGTTTTGAATTCCAATACATCTTGGAGCTGCCAGTTTACAGAAAGCTTGTTTTGAGCTAATGTGGTGATGGTAGTTTCTACTCTCAAGTTTAGCAATACAGAACTGAGAGAAAATGAACTCATCTTATCTCCTCCCAAATTTGAGTCCCTCACCAAAGGCTCTGTTACAATGGCTGAGATGGTGACTCCACAAGACAATAGTGGCTATGGATCTCCCAAGGAAAGCCAGGCTGGATCCATCGCCCTTGATCTTCCAGTGGGCAACCAAGACTGTACTGTTCCATACAGCCTTTGGTCCTTCTGATTATGTTCGTTGTGGTTGTACTTTATAAATTTGTGGGGGTGTAGTTGTTGTAGGGTGAGTTTGTACTATAGAAATAATTTCACACTGCTTTAATTGCCACGGCTCCATCCTACAGAATCCTGGGATTTGTAATTTTGTAAGATACCAGCAATCTTTGATACCGTAGGCTTACACACCTTGTAAAACTACAAATCCCAGGTCCTCATAGAATGAAACTACAGCTCTTAAAGTGGTGTCAAACTACATTATTTCTACCCTTAGTCTTGTTTTAAAGAGCGTTTTGTCTTGTTCTATCACTTTATTTGCTGTACACCCTCCCTGGAAGAATGAGAAACAATAAATAAATACTTTAATTAATAAATAGGAGGACCACCTCAAGCCTGGAAAAAAAACCTATAGTACTTGCTGGTGCAATAAATATGGTGAAGGTAATTTATTAGACTGCAGTTACAATTTGTACAATTTGGAGATTTCGTCTTCACTGTCAGATTCCAAAATCTCTTTATGTAATCAACCAATACTGAGAGTTGCTCGTTTTATTTGGCTGTACTTTACTAGCTGCCTTTAAATAAAATTAAGTTGTCGTTGATTTCAATGAGTGGCCTTCCTTAGAAATGAATCATTGCGGTTGACTGAGTTCAGAGGAAATGCCCACAAACATTATGACTTTGAGAACGAAAAAGGTTTTATATAGTAACAGACTCTTAGGCTTTCCTGTATTGGTAAGTAATCTAGGAAGTGGCATGGCCTTTAGCATATGCTTCAGATTAGCAATAACTGACAGTATCTTGGTCAGCAATCTTGCCTATTTTATCTTGGCTTTACCATTCTGTGAGTTTATGCAGTGAAAGAAAATGGGAACAAACATTGTTATGAGCATATCCTCTTGCCCTTTAATAACCTGTTAGGTATGGTTCAGAAATATTCTGCAAATGAATTTATTCCTCGTCTCCAGGAAGTTTGTGTCAACTCATTAAAAATGTATGTGTGTTACCTTTGGCATTAGCCTCTGCTTCATTGCTGTAATTGCAATAAAACCCATGATGAAGGGCCGAAAAGATGGTAAAAGTTTCCTTAAAAGTTATGTGTTTGTTAGAACAAACTAACCTGCCAGGGACTTGTTACCACGTCCGGAGCTTACTCACAACAATATGTTTTCTCTCCTCTGAAAAGGAAATGAGATTGAGAAAACTTAATTATAACAAGACCTAAGTGCCCAACCCTGTTTCCAGCAAGGCCAAAAAAGCAAAGCACCATTGAAAAAGAGCAAAGGCCTGGAGCAAAATCCCGGTTGGGTTGGCCATTAATGGGAAAGCTTCAGTCGGATAAGAATTTTGCTCCCAGGTACACAGGAAGACTTGACAACGGAAAAATATTCTCCTGTGGTTGTACAAAATCAGCATGCTTATTATTACCTACCTCGGTGCTCTTTGAGAAGACAATAATATTAAAATGATTTTTGAACCATACTTTTTAAAAATGGCCTAAATCCATTTTGTGGGATATCCTACTTCCATCAGGAGTCTCTTCTCTTTTTGCTGTTCTAAACTGGTGCACCAGTGCACTGGGAAACACACAGGAGCCATTTTTCATATGCACTCAGGGTTGCAGGAGAGGCAAAAGAGAAACAAACCTTCATTACATCCAGTTTGGAGCCGTACATTGGATGGAGTGGGGTCTTTCACTGGATGTGTGGCTTTTGCAATCTATATGGCAGAATTCAGGTACATTTACACTGTAGAAATAACGCATCTTGAGACCCTTTAACTGCCATTGCTCCATCCTACAAAATCCTTGGTCTTGTCATTTTGTGAGAGGCTAAATAATGACCTTGTAAAACTAGAAATCCCAGGATTCCATAGGAAAGACCTTCAGCAAAAGTGGTGTCAAAGTTATTGTTGCTTTGTTGTTGTTATCTTGAGTCGATCTGACCCATGGTGACCCTGTAGATGAGACATCTCCAAGACTCCCTATGCTCCACTGCTCTGGTCCTTCAAGTGCATAACCATGACCTCCTTAATAGAGTCCATCCATCTAGCCTGTGGCCTTGCTCTCTTTCTGCTTCCCTCTACCTACTGCACTGCTATCCACTAAGAAACTGACTAACAAAGGCAATGTGCCAGTAGATACACTCTTGAAAGTATTGTAAGCAATAAAAGCCCATGTCTGATACAAATACCACTAGAAACTTTTCACCGATGATGTCTTGAACACCTGGAATGGTAAAGCTTCAGCAATAAAATCAGGATACCACAGTAATGAAGTATCTTGTTGTCCAAAAGAAACAATTAACAGTTGGTAACAAAAGCAGAAAGATAAGGAGATGTGCAAAAGGATGAGATTTTTATAAGATCCAACCATATCGTACTCCTGAAATGTTTAAACCACACAAATTCTAACAACAGAATGATTATAAGGCATAAAGTGGCACGTATGGAGAAGCTTTAGAGCCAGTCACAATACTAGGGGCAGAAATTATTCCTAGTCTTGATAATGAAGTATCTGCCGAGCTGTAACACTAAGATCTATTTTCCATGTCTTGTAAAAATTCTGAGGAATCGCTCCCATGTTTGAAACCTTACAGAATCTTAATTTAAGGTCTGTAACAGAAAGGCCTTTATATAATTCTTAATAATAAAACAAACATTTAAGTCCTCCAGCAAATGCAGCTTGGAAACAAAAACAGGTTTCCAAAGTGGCACTGAAGGCAAAATGATATGAGTATAGTGCAATGTCCATGAGGCTGTTTGTTGTGTTCTTGGTTGAATGCTGTAGCACACGGTAGAAAATGAGGAAGACCAAAACGGCAGATGGATTATCTCAATCAAGGAAGCCATAGTCTCAAGTTTGCAAGATCTGAGGAGGGCTTTGGATAATAGGATGGCTTCGAAGTCTCTCGCTCATAGGGCCATCATGTCAAAATTGATTTTCTGGCAAATGACAACAAAAAGAACAAACACAACAGGAATTGTGAAAGGTATGTCAAGGAATAGGACATTTCCCTACCTCAGTACTGAACTGGGAAGCCATCTGTGTGAATTTAGGGGCTCTACAGACAACCTAAAAGGAGTGGCTCTATGCCGTCTCTGGATGTGTGGGGTTGGGGACTCGGCAACCGGGCGCCATGCCCCCAAGCCGTCAGGAAAAGAAGCCTCAAACAGGACCACCATAAGGGTCGTGTCACGCCTTCATGATGCTCCCCATGAGTGGCACTGTTTGTGTACCGTGCATGAGCAATGGCTTCATGGTGCACCCCTTGTAAATCTTGGCACACCAAGATGGCGCCCGCGATGCACAGTAGGGCTCGGGAGCATGAGAACGCTCCACTCTACCGAGCCCTACTTTCAGCCTCAGGCCAATGCAAAGTGCTAGTCTATACTGAGCCTTAATTTCCAAGCGTTCTGTGCAGGGAGAAGATAGCTCCCTTGGATAGATCTGTCTATCCGAGATCTAAGTGTACTTTCATCCATTTTATAACACAGGCATGATCCCAAGAACTTTTCCTTTGAAAAATGGTGGCATTTGATAGTCTTGTCCCAATGAAGAAGTCTTGTCTGTTTACAGAAGCATATAGAAATGATGAAATACAATTTCTTCTAGGAAATGAGCTTCTACAAAAAGAAAACAGGGTGCTGTTGGAGATGTAAAGCACTCAGAAAAATTTTCCTCCCTCCCCCAAAACCAAGAGAAAGACATTTTTGCCAGCTTTTCCCTTGGCCTTCACATCTCTAGGTGCAATATGTTTCTTTCGCGATATGTTTTAACAGAACTGCAAGTATTTTGTCAATATTTAGAATTTACTGTCTGAAAAATATTTTCCAGAGAGCATGTAAGTAGAGCTTTTAAGGTGAAGGCAGACGGGTCTGTATCTCTGCAGCACAGAATTTATTGTCCATGAGCTTGACTGGCAAACTTCCTCCATTTGTTTCTGTAAAATTTCCACAAAAGCACAGACATTACATAATGGGTAAACACTGCAAGTCTTTTTTAGAGAGGCAGGCGTGTAGGTCAGAGGTTAACGTCTGGATGACAGTGAAGATACAGATAAGCATAGTAAGCAAAAAGTAAAATAAAAAAATCCTCCTGCTGAATAGCCGATAGGCAGCCGTTCTTTGCAATCTCAAATCTGTGGCTTCTCTTGAGGAATTTCCTTATTTGTTTAACCTGTTTATTGACCAGAGGAATAATGGAGACGGATTATTTTACGATACTTGGAAATGGTGGAAGGGACTGTAAGAGAAAAAAAAATCTTATCTTGAGAAACAGCATTTGAATTGTGATTCAGGAATGGAGTGAAAACAATCTCCTTTCTACTTGATAGCGAGAAGAGCATCACTGTGGGTACAAAGCAGACCTCATAGTTGGCAACTAGAAGGGCCAGTAATGAACAAAAAATATGGCTGAAAGACAAAGTCCTTCTCCCTTCCTTCCCCTGCCTGCCTTTTCACCTTCCGATTTTGAGTGAGTTTAAAAGCCAGTTCAGTACATTCCTTGGGCTGAGGTTAGAGGTTTCAGAAAGTGTGTATGATTTTGACAGTTTCCAAATGCCTTCTAAAAGCCAGCAGTGAAGAGATTAAATGAGGCTACAAATGTGTTTTTATTTGGGATCAGGTATGATTTAGTGGTGAGGCAGGTGGTTAGATGTAAACCACTAGCTGCCATTTACTGACATCCAGGTGAGAGTATGGTTTGTAGAGATGTAAAACATTTTCACGACTTTTGGAAGTTTTTTCCTAGGGCTTTTCAGGAAAATAAAGGACATTTTTGAGAAAAATCAGGGGAAAGAGCAGTATTAGTACCCTTTAATATTGAAAATCACACTGTTGCCTTCAAGAACATAAAATATGTTACAGATAGTTTTTTGTGGGGTTTTCGGGCTATATGACCATGTTCTAGAAGAGTTTCTTCCTGACGTTTCGCCAGCATCTGTGGCTGGTATCTTCAGAGAATGATGCCAGCCACAGATGCTGGCGAAACGTCAAGAAGAAACTCTTCTAGGACATGGCCACATAGCCCGAAAAACCCACAAAAAACTATGGATGCTGGCCATGGAAGCCTTCAACTTCACATGTTACAGATAACTTGGTTTGGCTTAAATGTATTGCTAGGTATATTACAATTTTTAGTTTTTTAAAGATAATAATTACAAAATGAATTTCCTTCTTTGAATTTTTTTTTTAATCTTGCAAATGGAGCAGGAAAATCCTGAACTGTAAGGGTCACCTGAATTGTAAGGAACCTCTTTGGTTTTGCCAATTTATAGCAATCAATGAAAAATAAAACAGTAAGGTCTGGTGAAATCATTGAATCAGTAAAACAAAGAAAGTTGTGTGTTTTTTCTCCCTCCTATAGTCTTTCATAGCATCAAGCAGACATAAAACACTCATTCCCATAATAGGAACTGAGAAAAGGAAATCAGGGACATGAATTACCATCTGATACTGTGCAGTAGTGCCACTCTGGCTATCCGATGTAAGGGAAGGGCATTTCCCCCCCCTAATTTGCCAGGAACCAGAATCATATCTGTGCTCATTGGCTACAATTGCTATTTCTCTCTTGGGATTTCACTGTGGACTTACAATAGATGGATTCCACACTGGCCCAGTCTACAGACCAGTTTTGACTAGCACTGTGCTACACAGATTTAGATAAAAGTCTACCTGCTATTTTTTTTAGAACTAATCTGGGAAAGAAGTAATTATATAAACACTTTGTCTTTGACATTTTAAGCATCATTCTGAAAGCAAATATCCCATTCTCCTTTTGTCCCTATTTTTCGGCTTTATTGGCAAAAACATGGAAAAGGTTTTCTTTTCCTGAATTTTTCAAGTTTTTTCCCCACAGGCCTTCACATCTCTACTATTATGTCCTAAGTTTAACTCAGAAGCAACAGGGCTATGGTAGGCTGAATTACTGCAATTCAACTTTTCCCTCCAAACCTCCCAACCTAAAATGCTTCCTCAGCTTGGGTAAGCAAAATATTGGGGTGTGGACATGTATAGGGATAAAAATATCAAAAAGTGATTGGGAGTTGGCAAAATTAGAGAATGATGATTTTGTTTAAAGCAACAGTCTGTATGCAAAGCGCAATCCTAGGGTGACTAGAACACCTCAGGCAGAGGCAATTCACCTTTTAAACAAGTCTCAGGCCTGTTACAGACAGCCAAAATAAAGCTGCTTCGAGTCACAGTGGAGGTATGGTGTTTCACTGATGCATGCGTCCTAAGAGTCCAGAAGCCGCACCAAAGCCACGCTCCAGTCCTTAGGGCTGGAGTGGTGCTTTGGTGCGACTTCTGGACTCTTAGGATGCATGCATCATTGAACACCATACCTCCACTGTGACTCGAAGCAGCTTATTTGGCTGTCTGTAACAGGCCTCAGAGTTCTTTTTTAGTGTTTTAACATTTTAAAAAGTGACCACTACAACCAAGTGCACTTCCATCCCCCCTTTCCCCATTTTTGGCACCTTGTGCAATCCGTGTGGCTCCTTGCTCATCAGTTAAGAAGAAAAAAGAGAACAAACATTTGGAGATCTTCAACATGAGGAAAAATCACTGGCTGATGGTCAAAGAGAAAGAAATGTTTTCATGGTTGTGCAAAGTAGGTCTTTCCTGATGCCTAGCTCTTTGGCATTGCACAACATAAAATATGTTTCCACCCTTCTTGTTTGCCACATGAAAGCAGTAACCCGGGATTAACACAGGAAACTGCCTTCCAAACTATACCTAATGTGTAGCCAGATCACGACGCAATCTGTATTCGTTGTGGATTTAAGGAAAGGACTGTAGCTCAGAAGTAGAACAGAGGCTCTTCCTGCCAAAAAGAAAGAGAGAGAGACCAGTTCAGTTCCTGGCATCCCTGGTCAAGGGTGACAAAGGCTTTTGGAAACCCATTGTCAATTAGTATAGATAACACTGAGCTAAATGGAACTGTAGTTTAACACTGGAGAACATCTCCCCGAGTTACTAATTTCTAAAAGGAGTAATTGTTAATCTGTGTAGCAAAAACAATACGGAGCGTCCTGTGGCAACGTAAAAGACAAATCCTCTTATTATAGCATGAGCTTGCTTCAGGGGTGTTGCTGGGGTGTGGGTTCATACTTAGAACTCCTCTATTTGTTGTGTTCACATTTCCTAGATATTGTTGCTTATCCCTTTTCTTTGGGATGCCTAAACTCTACTTCTAAATGCTCATCTGAAGTTTTAAACGACGGCAATTCTAGAAATTGAGGAACTGCAGAAAAATTGCATTGGAAAGACAACATTCTTATTTGGGAGGTGCATTGCTCTCATCCTGCACCCCTAATGACTCCTCTGGTTTACATGGACTCTTGATTAGTTCATCAGATGCATGGGGGGTTATCCAGAATTTCAGGGATGTGTGTGGGCATGTGTGTTTGCACTCTCTCTCTCTCTCTCGCACACACACAGACACACACAGACATGCATGGTTAGTGATGAAATAGCAATTTGACAATCACTTCATCAGCTGATCTTCTTTGAGTGTATCCGTTCAACCCATTTATGCCAATGCTAGTTTTGTGGTATGCATGTGTACATTTGTACTTCATAGGTCTGTTTGGAATCAATCAGTGTTGGGTGGGATGTTAGCATTTTTCATTAAGATCTTTTTAAACAATGCCAGAGTTCAGAGGAGTTTTTAACACTATTAAAGTGATGTTTGTATTGCACTATTTATCAGGAGAATTCTCTTTTAGGAATTAAGTAAAAATTTGTTACTAAAAATTCAGAGTGATGATAGTAGTAAATCTTCTCATTTTTAATTTTAAACCTTTAAAAGCCAATGCTTTGAAAACAGTATATACAATGCATGCCTCATTTATTTATTTGTTGTTTATTAACTTAATGTGGGGATATGTGTTTGTGTTTAATTGTAATATGTTATATACATCACTGTGTTTTATCCTTAGCTCGGTGAGGCATAGATTTACTTTTGTGCTAAGTTCAGGCACACAATGGTAATATATTTATATGAAAAATTGAAGGTGCAAGTGCAGAAACATTTTAGGTGTGTGACATTAAATGCTCACAGTAGAATTGTGAAATGCAAAGTAAGTGTTAATTAAACACTCCATATTATGAGATGCAAATGCCTTGGTCAGTACCTTTAATTGGAAGTGCATTTCACTCACTGCAGCTGACCCATTTTAGAAGTACGTGCATTCAAGATAAAGCCCATTTACTCCAAGTGGTTACTAATTTTATTATTATTATTATTATTATTATTATTATTATTATTATTATTATTATT
>NC_056522.1:153832820-153883845 GCF_019175285.1 Sceloporus undulatus | reverse complement strand
TCAGTCTTACTAATAAGAAGGTTTATTCAAAGTTCATTATTTAAAATCAACCACAGTCTGTCTTCCATTGCAAGGATACCCAATTACGGTTGTAAATTTTGACTATAGATCTTGCACAACTGTCCCTTAATGTCACCACAAATAGGAGCTACAGAATACCCTAAAACAAAGGTCTTCCCTATGCAACCTGCTGCTAAGGTTTCATGTATTCACATTGGCAATGGGCAGTTTTTGGAAATACTTTCATAATCTCCCTGTACATCAGGGGGTGGGCATTTTCTTTGTGTCTTGGGGTTAGATTAGCCTTCCTCAAACCTGCTGGAAGGGATACCAAATTCAGCTGTAAAAATGAACTCTTCTCTCCTTCCAACACCACTACCATTTTCAGTGTTAGACTGTGTACAGTTAATGCACTTATTTCAAATGTCTCCTAGAACTGCTGCTTTCAACCCAGAGCATGCTTTCTGCTGTCAGAGTGCTGCTACATTAATACCTGCAAGTCACATCTGAGCAAAAAGACAAATTGTATAAGACTACCCATGCCTTCCTCTTGCTCCCAAGCATACATCCATGTTGTTGTTGTTTTCTCCTCCTGTGAAAACTGATATTGTACAATTGAAAAAATAGAGAACAGGTAGATACCTGAAGTTTTTATCAAGCAATCTTAGTGAAAACAGGAGAAGCCCATTTTGGGAGAGGTACCAGTTTTGGCAGTAAAGGTGTGATGAGGCAGCAGAAATGACTTTTGCACTCATCCCTGAGATGGTATTGCATTGGTGCATGCACCATTTGACTGTCTTGTTAGTTAGGAAGCCAGAGCAAGTTCATAAATGGATTGTGCTACAGTAGATAAAAATTACTTGTCCATGAAGATAAAATGTCCCTAATATACGGTGTAAGCAAGGAACAGAGCATGACTGCCTTTTTTATTTTTAAGTTTGGGGGATTTTGTGCAACTGGAATATCTGGTTTTTAAAAAATCCTGTGTTCATGATCTACAAATGTATTCAGTCTCCCTAGATGTATTTGCGCCTCCTGCCTATTTCCTAGCTTAGATAGAAGACCCAAACCCACATCTATGACTATTGCTTGAGGGCTGCTGTCCTGTCTTTGCTGTTATGCAGGTGCCATATAGCATTTGACATGACAAATTATATTCCATCTTTTTTTTCCCAAAAGGGGTGTTTCCTTACCTGTAGAAACATACTGTATTTTATCACCTGCCTTCCAGGAAAGGAGGCCAAAAAGTAGCAACCTTTACTATTTCCACATTTCCTCTGCTACTGTTTATTTTCCTGTGTAATGCCTGACTGAAATGTTTGCTTAATGCTGTGTGGACAACACATCTTCCCAAGACAGCACTTAAGCATGGCTTGAAAGAACTTTGCATCTGTTTTGTTGCCCTTTTTTGCAAATAAATGAAAGTGTCCCATTTAAGAGTAGGATGCTCCTATGAAATTCATGAGGAGAAACAAATGGCTTTTAAAGGTTTTATTATGTTTACAGACCTGTTCATTTGTCAAAGTGACTCTGCTGGATAATTTACCCTCTTTCCAAATAGGGATGAGAGGAACTGAACAAAGTCACTTTATTGCTTGCAAGAGCTTTGATTTCCCTGCAGATGCCCTGTGTGAGAAAAAAAAAATAGAGCCCAGTTTTTGTTTGGTTTCCTTAATTATGTGTTTTTTAAAATACAAAAATATTAAAAGCTGTCAGTTTTCTTTCCATCATAAATATTATTCATGAAGCGTGAATGCTTTGATAATGAAACGGTTCATAATTTCCAAGAAATACGAAGCACATTTTGGGGGTTTCTCACATCCTTCCTGAAGCTGTCACTTGGAGGAGTTCACTTGGAGTGACTCACACAGTGTGTCCATAAGAGGCAGGAAAGGGAGAGGGAGAGATTGAGAAGATAGTGAAAAATGGCATATGCACACATTTGTTGTTGTTATGTGTTGTTCCAGTTTATGGCATCCCTAAGGCAAACTGATCGTGAAGTTTTCTTGGAGAGATTTATTCCGAGGAAGGCATCATTCCCTTTCTTTGAGGCTGGGAGAGTTTGACTTGCCCAAGGTCACCCAGTGAGTTTCCATGGATGAGCGGGCATTCAGACCCTGGTCATCTGGCATCCCAGTCCAACACTCAAACCACTATACCACAGTGGCTTTCGTTATGCATAAAGCACTTTAATTTCTCATTACAGCTGAAAATTAGGTTCAGTGACGATATTATTCCCCAGCCTTGGCTGAGTTTTTTTAAAAAAGATCTTTCCTATGTTTGCAAGGTGACCAGATGTCCTCCTTTTCCAGCACATGTCCTATATTTCAACCTTCTGTCCAGGAAGAATTCCAAAATTCCCTCCATGGCTAAGAAACCCATTGAGTGGCACCACTTTTGCTGTCCCCCTTCCAGACATTAGTCTGCTCAGCAGTCTGTCCTCACTGCAAATAGGGGGATTGGATGGATTCTTTTTTCTAGGAACAGCAACAGTTAAGACTTGCTCCCAAAAAGGAAAGGAAAATGACAGCAAGGTGGTGTTTGACAATGAACACAATGAAAATGCTGAGAGGGATTTTTCCTTAATTTTAGAACAATGGACAAATGAAAGGAATTTAATTTAAATGTAGATTTAGTCAAGGGTTTGTTGCTAGTAAAGTACAGTTTTTAAGCCTTTGTCTTGCATGCAGTTCTATAAGTCAATTGTAAGCCAACAAGGCATTTGAATGCAGATAAGTTCATTAAAAAATATGGTTGTGACCATAATAAAATACAGTATATTTAATATAGCTGTAAATAAATCATAACAAATGAATTTATATTTGTATTAGTGGTTTTAGCTTTTATTTTGTAATGTCTTATGTCCTCCGGTGCCTTGTCCTCCTTTGTGGTTAGAACATCTGGTCACCCTGCATGGGAGCAATTTAAAAAGATTCTAATATCCATGCTGGTCCCGATTATGAATCTTCATGATGGCATTAAGTGCCCCCTACTGGAATAGGAGCACTTTAAGTCAAAGTGAGCTTCCTGCACCCACAGGACACATGCGGTTGGTCTTCCAAGACTGTTTTTTGCAGTCTCCACTCTCCCCCCAAACTGTAGTGCTGAATTCAGTTGGAAGCTTATTGTGTGCCTTCAAGTTGCTTCCAGTTTATGGCAACCGTGAGGCAAATCTGGGGTTTTCTTGGGAAAATTTGTCTAGAAGGAGTTTGCTGCTGCCTTCCTCTGTGGCTCAGAAAGTGGGACTTGACCAAGGTCACCCCATGGGTTTTCATGGCCAAGTGGTGATTCAAACTTTGCTTTTCTGAAGTCCTAGGGCTTGTCTCCACAATTAAAATACTCCTCATACCAGTTAAATAGAATGCAATCTAACCACACACAAATTGCAGGAGTTCAGACTTTTTTCCCGGGAGGAATCCTTAAACTGCACAGAAAAGGTCTTTGTGGCTTTTACCAAAGTATCTATCAATACACACCGAAATGTGTATTATCGCACATCTGGCCATCTGTCTCCCTCACATGGATTCAAATGGCTGTGAATTTTCAGCAGAAGTTGGGCTAATAGATCTGAAAGTGAAAACAATTAACTGTGGACAGGAATGTACAAAAATCACAGCAATTAACATAATATACTTATGTGAAGGCTAGCCCCTAATTCACCACTCACACCACAACACCACATTGCCTCCATTATACACTAATGTTGTTGTTGTTTGTGCCTTCAAGTTGCTTCTGACATATAGCAACCTGTCATGGGGTTTCCTTGACAAGTTTCTTCAGAGGGGTTTTCACAAATTGAACTGACAGTGCATTTGCAGTGCTTTAAAAAAGATCGGCTCTTTCTAAAAGATGCAGTAAAGACCTGGATTCCAAAGTACCGGGTTAAGTGGGGGTTTTTGCCAGCCCCCCTGAAAACTGTACTGAGTGCACTTGGTGCAAATATGAATGACCTGGAAATAACCCGGCTTCCACTCCGGGTTATTTCATAGTGTGAATGAGCCCAGAGAAGGCCTCCCTTTCCACATCTTCATTTCCTGTCCAGAGAATGAATAAAACAGAGGAGCAGCAAGAGATGTCTGACCTGTGATGCTGTGGCTTGATCCTTCCCCTTCCTGCTGTTCTGGGCTTGTGTGATGACGCAGGTGAAGCATAAGGAGCCAGAAGGACCAAAGCCTCCTATAAAGTGAAAAAAGAGGGATTGAAGATCCAACCAGAAGCTACTGTGTAGTAGAGGGGGTGCCTTTTCCATGGCATCTAGTTTCTATATCTGTGAGTCATAGAAAAGAAAAGAAAATTAACACTGAAGGATTGATGACATTTTACTTTACTTTTCAGCTGTCATTTCTACATGACCATTATTTTCTTTCTAGAAGCCAGTTCTTTTTCCTTCCAGTATATTCTTAATTTAGTGTTTGCCAGTTGAGGGCTATGCTCATAGCCATTTGAATCAACCCAGCAACAAAACATGGTAGATTATATGTAGTCTGTTTATGCAAGGGATGGAGAACCTGGGTCCTCCCTAGGTGTTGTTGGGCTACAACTGTCATGAGCCCCAGTTAGCATGGTCAGTCATCATGACTGCTGGGAACTGTAATCCATTGACACCTAGAAAGCCATAAGTTTCCAACTACACAATAAAGACCACTTAAAGAAATCTTCTGGACCTATTTTAAATAACAATACAACCACATTATAAGGAAGTAGAGAACAATGGCTGCATCTGCACTTTAGAAATAATCCTGTTTGATACCATTTTAACTCCCATCAATGTTAGGATTTCTGGGAATTCTTGTATGTTGTAGTACCAGATCTCTCTAACAGAAATGTTTAAATGTCTCTCAAAACTGTTGTTGTTAGCTGCTCTCGAATTTGATTCATGTCAACCCTGTTTATGAGACATCTACCTCTATGCACCTCAAGCTCCAATACTATAGCATTGAGCCATGTCAGGTAAAGTGGTGTCAAACTGGATTATTTCTGCAGTGTGGATGCAGCCTGCCCTAGAAATAGGCAGTATCTTTACCATATAGCCATATCCTCAGAAGATCAGAAAGCCATACTTGCACAGAGCAAAGATACCTTACTGTTTTTTTGTGCAGCTCTTTCTTTCTTTTTTACATGGTTTTATATCAGGGATGAGCAGGAAGTAAATCTGCATCTATTGGTAATTAAGAATGTTGGAGTCCCAGTTGTTTCAAAACAACATCAACAAAATGATTCCTCACCTATCCCAGGGAAAAAAAATATATTGCTGAAATGAAGGCTTATGGTAACTAAGAATAGGTTAACACAAGTCTTCTTGTGTATGAAAAAACTATAAGTTCCATTCAGTTCTGTTAACTGAATCAAATTTCTGGGCTCAGAATTCTTGAACTCTGTTTCTTCTGCATCAGTCTGCAGATCTGGGACTTCTAGTATAAAACAAAGGTAGTTCCACAAGTCTGGAGTCTATCCATCCCCAGTCTGTTGAGCAAACTGTCAGGTGTATGTGTATATAATCCATAGGGGTGTTTCAGAAAATGCAGAAAGCTAGAGCTATCTCGCTGATCATCTTTGTTGGAAAAAGAAATGTGGTGTGTGCGCGTGTGTGGTTTTTCTTTCTTTTCTTTTTTCATTTTTAAACAATTTCCTCAAATGTTTGGCTACCCAAGTGGAAAACAGCCTTACTTGGAACTTCTGTATTGTTCCATAGCTGTGACATCATTTTGTATCTATGTTTTATGTCACAGCGGACCCCAGATGCTTGGCTTATTCTGTACATACACTATTGTTTGTTTCTTTATTCACAGTGCTGTTTCCTACATTTGTGGTTTTGTATGTGTGTGTTTAACAACAGGGACCTTGGTGTCAAACTTTACCTTATCTTTTTGTCTCCCTAACACAGGGCTTATGTCCACTTCTAAATTTAACCGAGTTGAGCCTCTCATGCTGAACTCTTCTGTATTCCTAAATTGGTTTGACATGTGTAGACCACATTTGTTTGGATTTTTTTTTCATTCCCTGACAAGTTTTCGAACTTTCAGTGCACATAGCCGCAAGCAATGTGTTATGACTGTTCAACTTCCAATGAGAGTTTTCAGTTCACTTCTTCACTAACATGATTTTCTCTGCTGCAAGCCAGCAACCAGGTGGCATTTGGATTCTGCAGAGACTCAAGAGAAAAAGCTGGCGTCTTTCAAGGAACAATGTGTGCTGTGGCTGATAGAACTATGGATTGTGCAGGCAGGCTCAGATTTTAGATGAAATTGCTGGATAGATCCCTCACTAGATTGAATGAAAGTTACTGCTTTTCCGCTTCTCTGGAGGAAGAGAAATGACAGTTTCTCACTGACACAAGTTCCTTAAATGTATGCAAATTGAAACTATGCACTGGCAGACCTCAAACTTTTTAAAGGATGTTGCCCTAGGGGAAATGAATTGAAATCTATTGGATTGGTTATTTTTGTTCTTTGAATGAATTTTAAAAAATCTGCTAGTCTTAATCAATGTCTCACCATTGATTCATATGCAGCTTTATCAAAAATGTGCCAGCTAAGTATTTATACTGCTAAATCTTGATACAGCCAGCTAACTCTTGAGTAGCCTTCCAACTAGCATTCTTCAACTGTGTTGGACTACAGGTCCCATAATCATCCATCGATGATGGGACAATAACATCCAAAATCTACAAAACAGTGATATCTTTATTGGGACAACTAAAATGCATAAAATACATGTTGCAAGCTTTCAGAGCTCCACTGGCTTCTTCATCAGGCAAAGATGTTAAACATCATGCAGGAGGAAAAATATGATTATGTTAGTCGCAAGCCTGCATTTTGTGGGTATTCTCAGTTCAAGTGTTACTGGAAGATCATTGATGCAGGCAGGCCACTCCTTCTAGGTATGTGTGTACTCCAGGAAATAAATTTTAAGTCCCCTTAGCAAGACAAAAAAGAGATGCTCCTCACGAGCTCCAAGTTGCTTCTGTCCTTTGTGAAGCTACAGGCTACAAGCTGCAGATGATGGGGATTGCAGTCCAAAACACCTGCAGGGTGCCAGGTTGAGGAACACTGTATTAAATTCTTGATACTTCAAAGAAAAGATCATCTTTTGTTTTATATTTTTGTTCAGTTTTGCCTCTCTTCTTTATTCTGTAGCCTGAGTGAACAATTGGTTTTGAACGTCTGGACTATACATGTAGGTATTTGTGTCTGACAATTGGTGATTAACTGAGTAAGTGTCAAATAGCTCCAAAGACTGGAAAAGCTTGATTGATTTTGGTCATTAAACTTGGAAGCAGGGAGGAAAGAGGGGGGCCTAATAATTTAGCTTAGGTGGATATTAAACTTTGGCTCTGACACTTTTGGTTAAAGTGCTACCAGTGATATAAAGCCCTCTTTTCTTCTAGTGAGCCTTGGTTTTGAGTTTTGCCACTACATATTAAATCAAGTAGGTTTGGGCACAGTTAGCCATCTCTGTGTAGTAAAGGCTTGTGACAAAACTGACATAGATGCTTAATCACAACAAAAACTTGGGAAGAAAGAGGAGAGACAGAGAGGAGGAGGAAAGAAAAGGAGGGAGACAGCAGTCTTTCCTTCCAGGTCAGGCAGGACCATGGCATTTTCTCCACAGCTAGGTGCACCAGGCAAGATCTAAGGACAAATGAAATCCTTCAAGAAAGTAGGGTTTTGCAGTCTCCTTCAACATAGAAGGTATAATGGCAAGAAGTATATGATATTTACAGGCCTTACCAGTTTGAAATATCCTTGCCAACTGGTTGAACTGTTGATTCTTGCCAACTGGTGGTGAATCATTATGTCAAAGAATATGGCTGAAAATAATAATGGCCAAGGCTGGCTCATCCATATAGGTGAACTAGGCAGCCGCCTTGGGCTGCAAAATTTAGAGGTGGCTTGGCAGCTTTTTGTATAATACTTTGTGTAATTAAACAATTTTATTAAAGTGAAAACTCATTACAGCAAGCAACGTAAAAGCAAGCTACCATATGACGGTTTCTTTGTACAATGGCCAAAACATAACATGTCCGTGGTACTGTCACATGGTACATCATCTGCCTTCCGCATGTGCCTTGAATGTAACCCCAAGGTCAATAGCCTCCTCTCGCCACCCACCCACCTTACCCTGGGGGTGCCAAAATATTTCTTCCTAGGGTGGCCAAATACCTAGAGCCGGCCCTGATAATGGCCTAAATTCCAAAAAGCAAACCTTATTTTTGCCATCCTTATATAAGGGACGCCATTTTGCTATGCCATGGTATTTAATGGGATTTGAGCTTTCACGGATTTAGGTATCCACTGGGGGTCCTAGAACCAAACTTCAGCAGATATGAAGTGCCCACTGTACCTCAAAGTGCCATTTTTCTTCTACTGCATTTCTGGCTTGTGTTAGGTTATATCTGTTGCACCTGTTGCAACGTTGCTTCAGGAGCTGTGTTTTTTGGTGCCTTGATGGGGAACTAATGCAAATGTTTGTATTAAAATTATGCAGTGTAATTTTACACTGGAATTAGAGATTCCCAGACTGTTAGCTCTTTTGGGAAACAGTATGAAAACTAAACCTGTTAGAGAATAGCTTTCTTCTAGCAGAATGACCAAGTAAAATATGCCTTATTGGTTTCCTGAACTGAAACTGATTAAAATCAACAAGGCAGGCAGTTTCAGGTTACAAACTTAGAAAAACTTAGTAAATATGCATCTGAAGAAAAGGAGGCTCAAGTCTACAAAAGCTCATGATATCAACTTCTTTCTTTAGTCTCAAAGGTGCTACAAGATACTTTTGGATGCAAACTTAGAAAAAGTTTACTAATAGCTTTTGCATTTACCTATGCCAGTGTGGTGTAATGGTTTGAATGTTGGATTCCAGGGTTCAATTCACAGCTCACCCATGAAACCCACTGGATGATCTTGGGCAAATCACACTCTCTCAGTCTCAGAGGAAGGCAATTGCAAATCCTTTCTGAAAAAATCTTGCCAGGGACCCCCTATGATAAGGTCACCAAAGGTAGGACATGACTTGAAAGTACACAACAAGAACAAAAACAATAAAGCATGGAGGGCCTATGTCCTAGCTAGCTAATGAAATTAGGTAAAATGAAAAGCTTCATTCTTATAAATCACCATCTTGTTGATGGTGAAGGGAAAACATGGCTGATTGAGAGGAAGTAAAATAGGAAAAGAAGAAAGAGTATAGATACTGAGAAGGGGGGATCTTTATAAGACAGATAACCCTAGAATTTTTCCTTGGGTCATGTGGTCCAGTTACTTGGAAACAGAAAATATGTGTATAGCCATGCATTTCAATGGACAGAAAAAGCAAATGGGGAGACTTCAGATGAGAAAAAAATAGAAGGGTTTCACATGCAGGAAATTTTGTCTTGTCTAAACATCAATTCCTACAACAACAAAAGAGGAGGTGAGAAAGAATGCTGGATTTTATCCAACTGTAACTCTTTTTTTTTAAAAAAAAATAAGCTATGTGGTTGTCAGATTTAAAAGAAAATGAACTAAAAGAGCAACTGTGATGGAAACCAGTTGAGGATGGATAGGTTTGGAGGCAGATGTGCTGCTTTCTTAGCAAAGAGAAGCAGTACCATTATAGCTTGATGTATAAGGCATATACATCAAGCTATAATGGTAGAGCTACAGCCAGTGGTAGGTCCCTACATCAGGTGCTTTGGCATGAGGAAGGGAATCAAAGCTCAAATGTGCCTTTCCTACATGTCCCTGGAGTCTGAACACTAAATCTATGAGCTGAGCTGACACAGATATATTCCCTCCCATTGGCTTTGGAAACCAAGGAATTAACTCTTGAATTGTGTGGCTGTGAAAGCAGCTTTAAACCAGACAGGAAATGCTTGTTTTAAATACTTCTCATGAGTTGTTACCATCATTTGCCACCACCACCACCCAAAAAAAAACCCACACCACTACACATGAAACAAAATATACATTTTTAAATCTTACTGTATTTACGCATATATAGACTAGAAATTTTAGTCAAATCATTGACACCCCCCCCCCAAAAAAAAAAAAAACGGTTGTGATTTATCTCACGGTTGAAAAAAGAACTGTTCCCTTTTTCTTAGTGGAGTACTGAAAGACGAGGGTTAATCCATTTTAGGAGCACCTAAAAGAAGCATCAACCCCTTCTACTCTCGTCTACATTATCTGCAACCTAATTCCTTTAACTAGACTGAGAAGTGAACCTGGAGCTTTCTTTATGTACAGCCGTAGTCTTTCACTGAGTTATAGTTTCAGAAAGGTTTTAAAGAAATATATAAGAGTGTCATTTCCATTAAAAGAGACTGGGAAGACCTCTGCTCTGTTTAAGCCAGCCCCTCTTAGTATGCCTACCTCTCAAGATATAGAAGATTTGAGAAAGAAGAGTTTCAGTGGAACTGGCGGAGAGACCAGTTGTAGTAGGAAAAGGTTCAAACCCCCATTCCAGATTGACCTGAATTTGAAGGAATCTGATTTCTCCTTGAAATGGGTTGATGGTGTTCAAACTATGTGGTGTGTTTGTCTGTGTTGAGTTTTCCCCCCATTAGAAATTAACCCTATCACAGATTTTAATATCTGCTTAGTCCTGATTGGTGAATGAAAGCCTAAAGCCTGCCTTTTTTCTTTACATTTAGAAATATCTCTATTTGAAGTAAACTTGCTTTTCAACATGGACTTGTAGGTGATCTACTCGTTGTTTCTAATGTTGTGATGTAAAGTAGTCTGTGACCAGTTGTAGAGCACAGAAACCTAACAGAATCTCTGCAGATTAGCCTGAAGGACCAAACACTGTGATTTTTTCATTGCAAACTGTGGCAGGCTGAGCTCAGTGTCCATTGAATGTACAGTGTCACGTAGTTGAAAGTGGGAAAAGCACAATTCACAACTGCGTGCTCTCCAACATTTCACAGATCAAAACTGGGACATCTGCAGCCTAGCAACATCAGGTGTGGTCAAGTGGCAAAATTGCTTAAGGAAGACATATACATAAGCCAGAAGAGACTGAGGCAGTTTGATTTTGACTGCATCTACTGGGAAGGGCAAGAGTTCACCCCCTCCTCTCCTCTCTGCCTTTCTGAGTTAATTTAATGCAAACCGTTTGTCATTTAGTAAAAAATAATGCATTTGACACTTAAGGCTGTAGCCCCATCCTATGGTTCTGTAGGATGAAGCTATGCAGTCAAGGGGTGTCAAATCACTATTTCTACAGTGTAGATACGCTCTCGTTTGAAGGATCGAAATAATGTGTGAACAAAAGGGAAAAGTTGGAAAGGAAAGAGGAACTAGGGCATTTTAAAAACAATTGAAAAAGTAGGATGACCGAGGATTAAACATGACAATCCATGCCAAATCAAGACAGATGGAGGGTATGCAGGTGTCACATTCAGGTATGTTGGGAAACCATGAATGTTCACACTCTTCTAGTGCATTAACCTTAGTGCAGCTTTTATGCTTTGTGATTTTTTTGTTTTCATTATTTCAATTTGTTATGACACATACTGGCTTGAATTCTGTTGTTAGTCATAACCAGAATAGACCCAGTAAATCAGTGAAATTGCATTTGTGTGGCTCACCATTCTGCAACTGCAATAACATCCAACAATGATACCTTTATTGGGTCAACCCAAGTGCACAATTGCAGGCTGCAAGCTTTCAAAGTCACACTGGCTTCTTCATCAGGCAGACAGGAGAAAGAAATTGAAGATGACAGTCATAGGCCTGCATTTTCTGTTTCTGGTCTTAGTTCAGATGGTAGAGCTGTCTCCAGGCTGGCACCTGCAACTGATTCAATGAATCTACTGTGGTTGGTATTAACAAGAAGATCTGGAGCCTTAAATTCCAGTTATTCTGTAGTAGTGAAGAATAGAGAACTGCAGAGGGAGGAGAATAGGTGAACATCACTTCCTACCAATTGGAAATGGCCCCTCTAGATCAGAACACGTTTTGGATAGAATTTACCCTTCTACGTGTGAAAGGAAGACTTTGGATAGTGACCAGTGAGATAAACTGTTGTGGAACTGGGACATCAGATCTCAATAGCTTTCTTGCCAACAGTCACAACAACTCGTGGGCCTCCCTCAACTTTATTTACTAAACTGGGGCGAGTTATAGACTGCCCATTTGGGGCGTCTGGACCCGCCCCTTTCCCTGGAGTATCGGGGCTTCAGTGGCTACACCGGCAGCCGTGAGGCCCTGATCCGCCGCTTTTCGGGCTGCGGGGAAGCAGCAAATGCCGCTTCCCCGCAGCGGCGGGGAGGGGAGAAAGTGGCCGCTTGGCCTTTCTCCTTGCTTCGGTGCGCAGCCGTCTGAAGGCTGCGCCCAGCGAAGCAGCGGCGCCGCGGACCAGGAAGGAGCTCTGAAACGGAGCTCCTTCCTGGTCCGTGGAAAGGGCGCCCTAGGTGCCCTGCCTCAGATTGAGGACGTCACGTCTGCACCGCCCCGTCTAGAGGCGGCGTGGCCGTGATGTCCTCACGGCGGCGGCCATATGGAAGGGCCGCCGCCGTTTGTGCGTGGCGGGCACGCACTAGGGTTAGGGCGGTGCGGAGCACCACCCTTTTGTAATCCTAGTGCGTGCTAGTCACGCACTAAAGTGCTGGTGTGTAACCGGCCTAAGGGAGCATCTTTAGTTCTCTGTATAAAATGCTGTTCTAACACTTTTATGTGTCTCATTCTGCAGCCAATGCAATGTATATGGCAAGTGAAGAGATGAGGAAGATCATGACAGAACAGCCGTACTATAAGTCAACATTTAAAAAAGGTAATGCTCATTTACAGCTCTTTTTTCAAAATTTGAAATCTAGTCTGATCTCACTCCACTTTTGTGTTGCTTGTCAGCATGCATTTCTTTGAACGATGTTATGTGCTTTGCCTTGTGTTGTGACATTCAAGCTGGGCTTACAAACAGTTTTAAGAATATCAATGAACAATGATTAAAGAATTACAGAAGAATTGCTTCACAATATTTTTTTGAAGTTTAAAATGTTCAGTATGAAAGACATATCAGAGCAGACTAGCATAAAATTAGAATAAAACCAAGATAAACCAATGTGTTTTATGTACACATACCAAAAACAGTCACTTACATACTATATTGTTTATTGGGGTTGGGGTGGGACTTTGGGAGAAGAATAGTCCAGAAGGCAGTATGCTACATACTGGAAAGAATAAATATTGGTGAACCTCAGTAAAGAGCCAAGATTCTAGGCCAGGGGTAGGCAACCTGCGGCCCACGGGCCGGATGCGGCCCGGCAAGGCCTTGGGACCGGCCCCAGCCTGGTCCTGCCGCCGATTGCCACCGGGGCCTTTGGGGGGCAATTGTCTATAGAAGCCTCAGAACATGCATTTATATTAAAATTTTTTAAAAAATCAGCAAATTTTTTGCGTGTCCTCCATTTTTAAAAAAAAGTGTCTTCCATTTGAAAATTTTGTCCTACATTTGTCCTGGTTTATTTATATATTTAATTTTTTTAAAAAATATTTAATTATTTATTTTTGGCTTCGGCCCCCCAGTTGTCTGGAGGAGCAGCAACCCGGCCCCCGGCTCAAAACGGTTGCCTACCCCTATTCTAGGCTATCGCTTTCCATGTTTCACTCTTCTCTCCCAACTCATAGAAGAGCTGGAGCATTGAGCTGGAGGATCTTAAAAGGCAGGGAAAAGCTCATATGCGAAAACAGTCTTGGAAATAAGCAGGGCCATGGCTGAGAAGAGCTTTATAGATTCAGTCCAGAACTTTGAGTTGGGCTCAAATAGCAACATTATTGCAAACAGGCTGGATTTTGTCCCACCTGCCAATGGCAGAAAGGTGCTGATACTTCCAAATTACCTTCAAAGGACAGACCATGTGTACTCTATTAGAATTTTAACTGGGGATCAGTTCTTTATTAAGCCCGGTTTAACTAATTCCCTAGCCAACACTGTAGCTTCTTTCTTCCGTTTCTAAATTGCTGAAATGAAGTGCTATCACGGAAAGTCTGTCTCCTAGCAGAGTTCTGGTTGGGAAGTTGAGGAGTTCTGGATCTGACTGCTTCAGTCCTTTCTGTGAATTCTGATCAGATTTTGTTTCCATGTGAAATACAATGGTAGTGATCACTACGAGCCTTTTTGGTCACCGCATCACAGTTAGAGAACCCTGACTTTATGCTGCTAGCTAAATCAGTTGTTTGTCACCAACAGCAAAAAGGCTTCACATTAATGGTTTGCTTTTCTGAGGAACTGCATCCTTGGTTTGGGGCTGCTGTTATGCTTTTAATGTATTACACTATTCAATTATGCATTTTATTGTGGCGGGGGTTTTCCAGTTTATGTTATCTTAGGTTAAATGTGTAAACTATCTAATTGGCCAAAAGCCGAATATAGATATTTAATAAATTTAATTAGCATTAATTGCAAACTATGGAAAACTGGCCTCGCATCGGGAGGCATGGAGACGCACTATCCACGGCTACAGCCTTTTTCGAAAGTTCACAGCATGAGTCTTGAAGAGAAACAACAACGCAGAAAGAACCACAACCCAGAACATCACCCAAGGAGACTTTCCGCTGTGCTTTCTGCAACCGGACCAGTTTGTCCGGATTGGCCTTTTTAGTCACCAACGCGCTTGTACAAAGTGGGATAAGTCCTTCCTGAATCTTCGTTCGTGAAGCAAAGCCAGAGAATTGCAAACCATGGAAAAGAAGATTTTGTTTTTAAAGAGTTTGGGTTGAATGGGGAGAAGAATCGGGTTGCTATGAATATTTCAAAAAATTGTCCTGATATAATTTGATAACAGTTATCTCTAGTGCTACTATGTCACTGATAAGATTCTTCTAATCCAGGCATCTTCATTATAATGATATACATCTTCCTCTAAAAACACACTGGGAGAAATAATCCAGTTTGAGACTGCTTTAACTGTCACTGGCTCAATGCTAGGGAATTCTGGGAATGTAGTTTTGTGAGACATTTAACCTTCACTGTCAGAGAGCTCTGGTGCTATAATAAACTACAGTTCTGCCTGTGTGTTTTGGACCCTGTAAATTATCTTACACATATGAATAAAAATTTAAAAAATTTGCAAAAGCAAGATTATTAGAATGTCACACATTTTTCTGATGCCCTTCAATATTTCTGGGCCTTATCATTTAGCAAAGATTTTGCAAAACCTGTGCAAAAAGGTTTTCATTTTGAACAAAATACATTTTTGAGCAAAATGTTTTTTTATACAGGGGCAGCTTTTGGGCCACAAAGATCTGTATGGTGTACAAAATGCAGTGGGCTTTTTGCACAAACTGAATTTTCTTAAAATAATATTAAATCCTAAAGAGAAAAATAATTTGGGTATGCAAACTTTTATAACCTATCAAGGCCTATTGTCTGTGAGAAATATGGTCACCTAAGTTTAACCCCCTGCAACACAAAAGTAATTACCCCAGAAGACCTACATAAATTGAAATTTGACAATGAGAAAATTGACATAGTTAAAGATTTCTCATGCTGGATCAAACATCACTCAGAACAGAGATGCAGTCAAAAGAGATAAGAAGAAGATTAGGAGTGGAAGGGACACCATGAAAGAGTAGAGAAGATCCTAAAGAGTAATGTATACAACTTTGCAACAAAGTTAGAATTGCCCAAACCATGGTATTCCCAGTCACTATGTATAGATGTGAAGCTGGACAGTGAAAAAAAGTAGATAAAAGAAAAATCAATTCTTTTGAGATGTGGTGCTGAAAAGAAGAGTGCTGATGATACATTTGACAGCAAAACAAAACATACAAATGGATTCTTGAACAAATCAAGCCTGAAATATCCCTAGAAGCAAGACAGTTAAATTTAGGCTGTTGTGTTTTGGCCACATCATGAGAAGGCATGACACATTAAAAAAGACAATAATGCTAGGAAAAGTAGAAGGCAGCAGAAAGAGGAAACCGCCATGCCAAATGGCTAGACCCAGTTAGGGAGGTCACAAGCATGAGTCTGCAGGACTTGAGCAGAGCAATGGGGGATAGCAGGTCTTGGAGATGCCTATCCACAGGGTCACCATGAGGCAAGGTTGACTCGAGGGCAGTTATGACAAACAATGCCGTTGAAACACCCCTTTATCATGAATGACAAGAAAATTTGCGAATATTCTTTGCAAATATCCAGCGCCATTTCTCTTATGCCTACTACAGTGTAAAGAAGGCTCACTTCCTTTCCAAATTAAGAGCTATGGCAAGCTGCAAGTGTCTTGCAGGTGCTTTCCTGTGTTTGCACATGATTTTTTTTAATACGTCAGTCCAAACAGTGCTTTGCCACCTGGGAATCTTCTTTGAAAACCTGTGTTTTATTGGTTCCTCTGTGTCATTGCACTTTAAAGTGGCAAGCTGCCCAGGGGAAAAAAACAAGTTCAGTCCAAGTTCTAGAAAGCTGGCATGTCTAAAAAAAAGCAGATGCAAGCATGAAGTTAAATACCAACACCCCCCCCCAATTTTTTTTTAAATGTAAAACCTTCCTTCAAATAATTTCTGGGAATGTGAAAATTAGGGGAGAAATCTGACTTGGCATGAAGTTCAACCTGAAGTGTACTGACAGTAAAAGTAGTTTCAACTAATAAAGGTCTGGAAGTTAACAAGAACAGGAACTGAAGTCCAAGTCGCTATTGAGTTGGCACGTTGGCACTTCAAAAAATGTATGCTGCTTAGTAGTCAGTGTGATCATAAGTGTAAAGCCAATCTTAACACCTGACAGTGCCAGCTGCTGAGGAAGAGAAACGTTATTTCTGGATCCCATTTGCATGTTATGTGCTGAAGGAGGTGAGAGAAGAGAGACTAAATTATTCCTGTATTTCCAAGCCCAGTTTCACAGCATAATTAGTACGAGTCAAGAAGTAAGAGAAAATATGGTTCTTCTCAAAGCTGTGTGCCCCACACACACCAAGGTTGACAGGTAGGGGGGCTGGGACCATTCTTAGACTAATAACAGAAATAGACCATGGTGTTTAAAATGAGAAACTATCCACATCAAATTGTGTGCAAAGAGAAGGTTATTGTCTTCCAGTTTTTAGTGCAAAGTGTGCAAGAAGTCAAAGACACTGATTTTACCTAATGGAGATCTGCCATCAGCTACCTAAGGACACACTTTTTGTAAGTTGCTTTGGGTTTCATTTGGGATAATGCATGATATATATCAAATAATTCTTCAGTGGAAAGTCTGCATATTCATAAATCAATGCTCTGCCACCCAAGAGACAGAGGTATGAAAGGAATAGTATGTATATGTATCCAGTTGTGCCTCACATTTAAATTGTTTGTGTTCAAGGATATATGGATGCAAATTATGCTGTACACATTATGCAAGCTGCATGTGCTCTCAAAAATGGATGTATACAGTCCTGGCTCTGAAATGAGGGACTCTGCAAAGTCTTCTTAGATTCCAGACACACATGGTATCACTAGGGGGTTGTGGGGGATACAAAGGGATACACCCTAAGGGGGGAAAAAACACTACTGCTCCTGAAACATCTGCCTTAGGCCAAAATGGGCCGTAGCATTCGCCTGTGTCCCTTTAAAATGCTGAGAGATGGGATGAGTGGGGAGGGGCTCAGTTGGAGGAGAAAGAGGCCCTATGTTTTTTAAAAAAAATCAATTTTAAAAAAATAATTAAAATTATTATTTCTAAGGGGGGATACAGACAGCCCAAAAGAGGTGGCTTAGAGCAGCCAGATTCTGCCCCAAAAAGGAGTGAATAAGATCTTTGATTGAGAGTTCCTGCATGGCAATGGGTTGTTGGACAGGATGGCCTTTGCGGTCTCTTCTGATTCTATGATTCTATGATTGTATTCTTCATCTGTTCATCCATCAAACCCAGTAGATAAAGTTCTGGCTTCACTTGAAATTTCAGTTTCACAATGTCCTCTGTCAGATAGTGTTTCTGAATCCAATATTTTCTCACCTTGGCACAAATCCACCATATAAGACAAAAAGCCACTATAGATCTTAGACAATCTTTTTGGTGTTAAATATCATCAATAACATCACTTTGTAAAAGTTCTTCTTGAGGTCATAGGTTAAAGTAAACTTTAAATCTTTCATCCACATTCTCTCCCATTGTTCAGTCTGTATGTTGTGACCTATATTCTGGGCCCACGCACAATTCTTTTACCTGTTCATCTTCTGTTTCCATTTTCAATAATAATTTATACATCTTAGCAATTAAATGTTCAGCAAGAAATTCTAAAATCTGGGCTACAACGCTTGGTATTCATTGGCAATCTCCCATCCAAGTGCAGTCCTCTCTCCGAATTTACAGGGATCTGTTCTGGACCCCCACTGAGTTCAGAAATCTGCAGAAATCCCCATGGGCTTGAATGGCTGTGCACTCATGGGTGCTTGTGCCATTAACTTTAACAGAGGGTTGCCCCTCCGCATATAATCAAAAGAGAAAAGGGAGGGGCAACTGTACTAATAAAGGCTGACCCTGCTTAGGTTCCAAGATCAGACAGGATCTGGTGCCTTTAAGCTATTATTGATTGGAGTACTGTAATGTACAGTGGGCCTTCCAAATTTGCTGGGGTCAGGAGCACAGCACTCCCGTGAATGTGGAAAAAACACAAATAAATAAACACTTTTTTTTACTTGAGATAACATCTACGTAGGACCTTCTAGGACCTCCAGAGCCAGGTCAATATCTGCCAGAAGCTGAACATAGAATCACACATGAATACCTACAAATGCCTAGAGAAGTATTTTCTCCAGGAATCGCTAGGTCCTCCAGCATGACTCCATGGACAATGTCTGGCAGAGTTGCACTGGAAGACCTAGAAATTCCTAGAGAGAACATATTAATCAAATCTGTGAATAATCAAATCTGCAAAAGTCAAATCCACAAATGTGGAGGGCTAACTGTAATCTACACTGGGCTGTTTTGAATCTGCAGCTAGTGCAAAGTGAAATAGTCAGGCTGGTGTCAGATGCACGATTTAGAGACAACAGAACACTGGCCTTGCAATAAGTGCTCTGTGTTCCAATATGATTTTGAGTTCATTTGAAGGTGCTGGTTTTGACCTGTAAAATTCTAAATGGCTTGAGACCGGGATATCTCCTCGCATAAGAACCTGCCCAAAATTTGAGATCTTCAAAGAAGGCCTTGTTGTGTGTACCAATATCTTATGTGGTTAGGTTGGTGTGCCCATGTAACAGGACTTTTTCTGTAACACCACCTCTCTGCCAAATATCTCTTTTGACCTTCATGCAGGCAGGTAAAACCATGCTGTTCACATGGTCTTTAATGTTTGAAACTGCTTTGTTTTGATTATTTTAAAACTTTATTGTAGGATTGTTCTTGGACTGCTCTTAAAAGTTTGTAAGGAGTATTTAAAATGTCTTATTTACTTTTCTTATTTGTTTAAATCTCTTTTAATTAGAGAGCCAGTGTGGTGTAGTGATTTGAGTGTTGGACTGTGATTCTGGGGACCCAGATTCGATTTCACGCTCAGCCACGAAAACCTACTGGGTGACCTTGGGCTAGTCACATTTTCTCAGCCTCAGAGGATGGCAATAGCAAACCTCCTCTGAAGAAACCTGCCAAGAAAATGCCAATAATAGGTTCTTCTTAGGGATGCCATAAGTCAAAAATGACTTGGAGACACACAACAACAATAATAAACAGGTTTAATTGCTTTTATTTGTTCAACGTCTCGGGACACTTTGTAGGCGGGGAGGCAATATAGAAATATCATAAATAAATAAATTCCTCCCCTTTCATTATGCACATTATTGAGGGAGGGTTTCACCCCTAAAATTGTCCTAAAATAATTTTAAATAAAAATAATGGTTTTGCATGCAGAAGGCCCCACATGCAGCCCCCAGCAATTCCAGTTAGGAATTGAAAAGGACCTTGCCATAAACCTTGTAGAAATGCTGCCAGACAGTGCAGAAGTGGCCCATTTGTCTGAATCTCTGTTCCTGTGATGAGCTTCTAGTGGAACAGAAAGGCCAAAGCCCTCCTGCAATACCTGTAGGCTACTAAAGGATTCTTTTGAATTGCAGCCTGAGGGTGGATCTGTTTTGCAATGCAAATTATAAGTCAAAATTCCACCCGTCTTCTTTTTTTTCTTTTTCAAATTAGCATTGCTGTGTTCTTTTAAAGCATGGGCTCATTTTGTTAAACCAGCTTGGGGGACAGGAAGGCAAACTGAAGCAGCCAAAATCAATCTTGAGCTAGTTTTATTGAAACAGCTGGTCTAGTCCTGCCCAGTTTTCTTGACCCAGTGTCTAAACCTGTCCATAGCAGTTTAATAGTTATTGCCCTTGAAAGGTTCATAATCTGGAAAGCAGGAGCACGGAAGACACTGCAGATGCGGACTTTCTGCTGACAGCCAGAGTAAATTACTTCCCTCCAGTTGTGGAAAATCTTCCACTGTATGAATAGGACTAAAATGCTCTCCCAAGCCAGGAACACCTTTTAGTTTGGCAGATCCTGTATGCTTTTTGGACCGCATGCTGCTGAAACTCAGAATGGAAGCTGGGAAAGCGGCACATGAAGATTTTGCTACACGTAGCTTTTCAGCATGCTCTGGCACACGGAGCCATACCCAGACTTTCTCTTTCACATGCTCAAATTAATCCTTCTGTGACATATACAAGATTTGAAAGGTTAGCACTGAAGAATATTCAGAAAGAAAGCTGGTGGGAAATGGAAGATGAAGACAGTGACTGCTGTGATTTGCAAAATGAACACTCATTCATGTGTTTTATTCAGTCATTTAAATACGCATTTAACAACCTGCTCTCAAGGTTTAGTCACAGGAGCTACTTCACATACAAAGAGGGAAGTTGTACAGTACAGTAGAGTGACTTCCAAGAGGATGGGACTCTGTGTGTTGGACTCAGGCACCTAATGCCTATGAGGTGGTTGTATTTTCATACCCTAGTCAAATTGATTATACAGTTTAGCCACTGGTTTCATAAAATCACTTTCTGTCAGAGCACACAGGTAACAAAGGGTAGGGGGTAGTTTGTTTGGTTTAAGGAAATCCCAATTAATAGTTTATTAATTATAATGTAGAGCACTTCAAATATTTTTTCGTTCCAGTGACAGTTCAAGACAGTCTGCTATTCAAAGCATCTGCAAAGTCAAGAAAATTTAATAATTGGCATGTTAGATGGTCTTTACCTAACAGTGTGATCATCCCTGACACAGAAGTAAATCTTGGTTTGATGTCTAATGCCAATCTTTCTCAGAGCCAGCATGGTGTAGTGATCTGAGTGCTGGACCAGCACTTTTGGAGACTAGGGTTCCAGTCCCTGCTCAGCCATGGAAACCCACTCTCTCAACCTCAGAGGAAGGCAATGACAAACCTTCTCTGAACAAATCTTGCTTTGAAAATCCCATGGTAGGTTTGCCTTCTGTAATTCTGAAGTGATTTGAAGGCATACAGTGACAAGCTACATTAACCTTTCCCAACATTGAAGTCCCCAGATGTGTTTAAATATGTGTCCCATCATCCATAGCGATTGCACATGTTAGCTGAGGATGATGGGGATTCTCAAGCAAACCATCTGGAGGGCATCTGCTTTAGGAAGGTTGTTTTAATCATAATGTATTTCTGACCCCTGAACCTAATTTGGGGATTTTAAGGAATTTGCTTTAACTCATGTCCTTCAAACAAATAATACAGAGAAGTACTCTTTAGTTTTCTGTCCCCCTTCCCAACTTTCTACCATGTTTTGTATTCTGTTAGCGTTTCTCCATCTTCCTCACCTGTATTCTTTTAACCTGTATACTAGTAAGGAATGAAAATGCAGATCAGCATACAACATACAAATCAGCAATATGGTTAGAACTATCAATAGGAGATTATTGTTCTTATTTTTTAAATAATTTTTATTAATCTATATATTGTATCACACATCCATATAAATTCATATAAATAAAACATAGAGCAATAATGATAAATCAGAAACAGATAAATCAGTAATAGTATACATTTGTAATAATCAATTATTAAAGTCTTCTTTATCCACCATTTCTTCATTTTCATTACTTATCTTGGTTTCTTCTTCACTTTGTCTTGTTGTTCTAAATTATCTAAATTGTCTAAATTATCATTTATCTATGAATTGATTTACCATTTCATGTCTTATCTCCTCCAACCATCTTCCTAGGTCCTTCTCATACATTTTTTTTTCTATTTCACTCTACATGCATACCCAAAAAACATATGACTTCCACCACCTTGGTTAAGAAAGCAAAGAACTCTCTAATATCCTATTATCCTGTTTTTATCTGATTCTTCCACTATAATATATAGCCTATACAGTGGATCCTTGTTATACGCTGGGGTTTGGTTCCAAGATCCCCTGTGGATAACAATATCCGTGGATGCTCAAGTCTCATTAAATATAATGGTATAGCAAAATGGTGTCCCTTATAAAAAATGGAAAATCAAGGTTTGATATTTGAAATTTATACTTTTAAAAAATACTTTCAAACCATGTATGCTTGAATCCTTGTATAAAAAATCCATGTATAAGAAGGGGCGACTGTATTAACATGCTAAGTTATGTATAAAATATATAAAATATACACGGGATGTAATCATATGAATAACCTATGTATCTACCCAACCAATTATTCAAACCTAGCTTAAGTCTAAGAGAGTGAATTTTCATATTCATATGACTATCTTTGTATCTAACATACCATTCCTATAACTTCTAACCCATTCCTTTCTATAGATATCTATGATTAAATCGTTACTTAACAAGCAGAAAAACAGAAGTATAATAAACATCAAAAAACAAAGAAAAAGAAGTCAATATAGTCAATACATAATCAATAAATCTCCCCACATCTTCTTGATAAATTCTAATACTTTTTCCCATTCTTCTGATAGTTCCCTGGGGAAATATCAAAGGAGGTTATTGATCTTATGTACATGAGAAAGAGACAGGTGAAATGTTCAAGGAACCCAAAGTAGCAGTGCCTAGATTTTCCTGAGCTGAATCCAGTGATCTAGATCAATAGTTCCTGGGTTTTTTCAGTTCAGGCTGGAGAGTAACTTTGTATTTTGAAATGTATATTTCAAGATTTTAATGCAATTGATTTCATGTCTAATGTCTTTGTGAAAGATGCTATGTTGCATAGCCCAAACTGATATCCACAACCCAAGTCATGGCTAATTTACCTGTAGCAGCCATGATGAAGCATTTAAAGGTTGGTTTTTTTCAATGTTGTGTTGAATACTGAATACAATATTTCAGGACAGTAGATGGTCACCTTTTTTTTCAAAGACACAGGAGGAAAATTGAAATCTGCACCATATCTGGAAAATGAATTAAATTTAGGAAGTTATGAATTTGATTGCATTCATTAAATTTGTTTTACTTATGCTCTCTGGGAAATTAACAAACTTTAGTCTTGGCAGATTAAGAAAAGGGGGTTGAGAAATCTCCATCTGATCTCCATATGGCAAAGGCATATTAGGAGAGAATTCCTCTATGTGAAGTATTCTTGGGTTAACACCAGCCTTTCAGCTTACATCCAGCTGGTAAAATCAAAGTCCAAAACACAAAGGAGAATCTCCAAAATCAGCACATTTCCTTCATTTTCTTTAATTTATTGGGAGGAAGAAAAGGAAATTCCATTATGAACAAAATACTTAAGGCCACTTTATTGAAGAAAGGAAAAGGAAAAGAAACTGTTTCTAGGCTAACACTTTATGAACTAGGCTTCATCCAACTTTTAATAAGATTGTTGGTTGCTAATAGCAGGTGCTACTGTTAACTATCTGTGTGATCTAACTCACCATCCTTCAGCTGATGACTTGCAAACTACAACTGGGTCTTTCCCAAACTGAGCACTACCCCTTTTCATTAATGGTAAAGTATATTTTATATGTGTGTTCTGTTCTTGTGTTCTCATAAGAGAAAGATGAAGTAAGGAGGAGGGAAGAGGGATTAGAGTCGATAAGGGGAAAGAATGGAAAAAGGATAGGCACAGCCAACAAGAAAGAAAACTCTTGCATAGATTTTTCATGGCCATAAAGTTTACTCTATTACCATAAAGAAATATGGGCAGAGTGTTGCCCACAGGCTGCATGTGGCCCTCGGGACACCAAATTGTGACCCTCTGAGAACCTCCAGATATTTCCCCCTCAGGTTTCCAGACCCTCACACACCAGTTCTGGGGGGCAATTTTTCACCCAAAAACTAGCTAAAAGTACCCAAACCAGCCACAAGTGCAGCAGTTTACTTCCTCCCTCCCTAAAAAAAAACCCAAAACAAAAGCAATAGGTCCCCAAACAGCCAAAATGGAAGTGATATTATAACTCTCCTGGCATGGCAAAACACAACAGTGAGGCATGCCAGAGGGGTGCAGAGAAGAATATGGCCCTTATGTCATCTTCAGTTATCCACCTTGCCATAACGCATCCCATCCCAACAGAATGCACCAAGAATCATGCTTAGCATTCCAACTGTTGTTTTCTTCTTTGGCCTTGGATTTGGGGCAGACACACAATGGGCAAAAGAAATAAATATCAGAAACTTACATTTCCTCATGCTGTCATGATTCTAATGCCAATAGCATGAACTGCCGGAAATCTTCATTATTTTCCTAGAAACTCTTCAAATGTAAACATCCTGTTGATAGCAATCTCAAATTCTTCCAGTGTTTTCACAGCTTCTGCTAGTATGTATATAAATCCTCATACCATATTTTATGGAAAATGTATTTGATTATATGTTCAGCACCAAGACAGAAAAGGCTTGAAATTGGGTTAGGCAAAAAGTACATGGAAGTACATAGGGTTGGGAAGGGCTAAAATTAGAGTATTTTTCTAATGAATAGTTTATTTTGATGACACTGAATTATGAGCTGTTGTACAGATTACAAATATGTCTGGGGAGGGGTTCCCTTGAATCATGGAATCGGATGAATTAAATATATAGTCCTGGATTTGTGGGTTAATGCAATACTTTGAAGATTTTGCTTTGATTCTGTAGCTCATTTATTTCATTTATCAATGATGATATCATGGCTCAGTAAAGTTCATTTAGGTCAAAAGCAAGCTATTACTGTTTTCTGACCTCACAGGACAGAGTACAGAGATATGCTGAGAAGCTGTTAATATTCATTGCACATGGAGCAAAGCAGGCCCTGATGTGCCTCTTCTGCTCATCATGTCTAGGACACATTTAACTGACTAATGTGTTAATTTAATACATGCCATCAGTTAAAAATATGTTTAACCTGTTTTTTTGAACAGACTGTTTTTAAAGTGGAATATTTTGGGGGTAATGTAAGTACAGGGTATTTACAACAACAAAAAATTTGTAAAAAACAGTAATTCAACAACCTGCATTGAATTCTGTACTGAGTTCTGTATTCACCCACTTGAGAACAAGTCCCACTAAATGCAGTGATGTTTATTTCTGAGTAGATATGTATGGAGTTGTACTGTAAGATTTCTTTAACTGAGTACTAGCCCTAATCATTTCCTAGTCCTAGAAAAGAGGTGGTGAACCTGTTGCCAGGTGTTCTTGCAATTTAATTCCCATCAGCTCCAGCTTACACATGGTAAACCGTTTAGGGAGTGCTTAAGTACACTGATAAGCGGTATAGAAATGCACTTGCTATTGCTATAAATGGTCCCTGGTGAAGGATGATAGAAATTGTAGTCTAAAACATTTTGGATAGCCACAGTTTACCACTCCTGCCCAAGAGAGACAAATTTCTGCAAACTCAGGTTTGCCTCTAAGGACTGAATAATATGGCAGTTTTAAAAGAAGTGGGAGTAGAAGCCATTTTTATTTGTACCACACCATTTGAGGAGGAAGATGGACCCCTGCAAAAATGACCCAAGCCTTGAAAGCCTTGGCTTAGGGGTGTATTTTATCAGGATCGTGACAAGAAAGGAAAGGAATACCTACTCCCCAAAATGCTGCAGACACAACAGAAATTTACATAGAGCTTAAATGTTAAAGCCAGAAGCACTGGAATCTCTCACTGTTACATACCAGTCCAAACATCTTTGCCTGAAAGCAAATCATTTTGATCCCAGTGAGACTTTTGTTATGCTTTGGAATACAGCTTTCAGTGGTAGTGCAGTATGAACAATGCAGAGGCTTCCTCTGCATGTAGGCTGAAAGCACAACTGGATGCAAAACATACGGAGGAATCCTAATTTGTAGTGTATGTTATGGAGACCTAGGGTTGCCTGATCTCAGGGTCTCTAAGTCTCTAATTTTCATGTGTGATCTCCAGGCAGGAGACAAGAGTGCAAATTCTACAGTATTGTGGGGCTCACTTGAGTGCAAGAGGAAAGGGCTGTGTGCTAATCTTCAGTTCAGCTAGTAGAGCACCAGCTTCCTACTATTTCCAACAATTAATTGATTTGTTACTGCAACCTGAAAATATTTTCCAGGAGCGTATGAACATTTGGCTATCCATATTCATGTGGGTTAGGGGCTCATGACCACCACGAAAGTGGAAAAACTGCAAATATCAATGGCACCCCCCCCCCCCCTTATTCAGCAGGACCCTAAGGAGGACAGCAAGATAAGATGAGAGGTGCTGCCATGGGCTTGGGTCCCTGGCTTGAGTCCCATGGACTTGCTGTCCCTGGCTCTTCCTTTGCCCCTCTCTTGCTGCATCTTTCTCTCCTGCTAGCCTTCACTGCCTCATCCTTTGCCCCTCCCTCACTACCTCTTTCTCTATGACCACTAGCCTTAGCTGTTCATGACGCTTCCTTTGCTCCCCCCCCCCCCCCCCTCTCTGCCTGCCTGCCCATCCTCTCTCTCTCTGTCTTTCTCCCATGGCCAGGGCTCACATGGAGGGAAAGAGTCCACTTTCTCTTTCTCTCTCTCTCTCTCTCTCTCTCTCTCTAGCTCACTTTCATCCCTTCTCCCCCTGTGCACAAACTCATGAATAATCAAATCTGTGACTGTTAAAGCCATGAATGAGACCCAAGATCACACACTGTGTGTGTGTGCGCACGCACGCGCACATACATACCCACTCTCTTCCAGGTCAGCATTCTCTGAAGATGCCAGCCACAGATGCTGGTGAAACGTCAGGAATAAACTCTTCTAGAACATGGCCACATACTCTGAAAAACCCACAAAAAACTATGTACTCACTTAGTTAAATTCTTCCTTGCATCCCAGTCATCATGGTGCCAGAGCTCACCCACTGCTCAGCTCTGCATCCCCTTGCCACTAGAAGCAAGTAGGCTAGATTAAATGTTCCTGATCCCATCACCCTAAGTATGGTAAGTGAGAAAGAAAAATTCTCACATTTCAACTTGATCTAGCAACAGCACCTTTTAACTAAGATTTGTTTCAGGCCCAGTACAGGCCGCTGGTTTGCAGCGGCCTGGGGCCGGGTTCCGGAGTGCACAGAATCCACACATTCCAGAACCCTAGCATGTGATGGCAGTGCCATCTTTATGCACCGCTGTCCACATGGCACGTATGTCAATGATGTCATGCGTGCACTGCGTTCAAACAGCGTGGCACGTGTATGACATCACTGCAATGCCCCAGGGCACAAATGACGCCTTCGTGGTGTTGAGGGAAGGAGCTGCATTTCATAGCTCCTTTTGGGGGCGGATCATTGTTGCGGCCGTGGCAACAATCCGGAGGAGAAAGGGGCAGCCTCTGCCCACCCCTTTCTTTTAATCTGTACCTCAGTTTCCAAACAGGAAAGCAAGTACTCTACGCATCTATGTTTGAATGATAAGCAGTCAGTATCTGTTGTTGGTTCTTAAGGCACAATGCATCACATCGCCAGGGGCCACCTTTAGGTCCTAGGTTTTGATCCAGAAACAGATCCTGAACTGCCAATCCTAATGGAGAGGGATATGCATTTTCTTTACTATCTTGCAATACAGATGTGTATCCCCCACTTACCTGTTACTAGTAATGGTGATGGTGATTATTTTATTTATATCCCAGCTTTTCCCTAGCCTTGAGAGTGACAGTTGCTTGAATAGTTAAAACAGCCTCAGCGAGAATTCAATCAATTTATTATTATTGGATTGGGATTTTTCGTTTACCAACATGTCATCCTTATGTCAGGAATTCTGAACATCATTACTACTTCTCACCTGTAACATTTTTAATGTGTAAAATGTTTTCTGTTCTCTAACCAGGCTGTGGTAGGCCATGGTTATTTCTGTCACAAAATGGAAACTGAGATGGAGGTCCAGAGGTGTTAGGTCTAGTGCCAAGTTGTTGTTTTTCTGGCCGCTGGATTTATTTTGTCTTGTCTTTTGCTTTTCCTTCTAAAACATTTCACTACTTTTGGTTTTAGCTGACATTTTATTATGGAGCAACCGATCCATGGTGTCCTGTGGAGTACTATGAAGCTATGAAGATGGAATTTCCAGAAGGAGACATCAGATTGTGCGAGAAAGGATTCCGCCACGCTTTTGTCCTGGAAACAGCTAAAGAGATGGCGGAAATGGTTATAGATTGGGTACAGGATGATCTAGCTAGACTCTAAATGGAGGTACACCAGTCTAGGTAGGAAATTACTATGGGTGGGAGGGTTAACTGTTTTGTGGATGTGTAATGTCTCTACTTGAACGCCTAATTTTACCTGCGAATTGTGGATGCTTTTCTCTGGAAAATGTGACCTAAGTTTGTGCTCTGAACAGAGCTTGGAAAAGTGACCTTTTTGGATGATAACTCCAAAATCCCCCAGTTAATATGGCCACCAGCCAAAATGGAGTCCCATTGTCAGGAGACTTATTGAATGCCTACAGTGTGATTTGTAAGTACCAGGACTGGGTTTTGTCAACAGCAGAAACTGGACTGGGAAAAGTGTATTATTGGCCCAAAGGTAATGTCTCCTGTATTCTAAATTACTCTCAGGTAAACCAATGCTATGAATTGTGGTAACGGTGCAGTTTCCCATTGAAGAGGTGCTCATGGATGCATACTCAGGGAAGAGATTTTTTCCCCAGCAATGAGAGTGATCAAGGACTGCAGACTAAGTGTTTATATTCCCTGAAGAAGGGAAGAACTTCCTGATGGTGAGAGCTGTTTGACAGTGGAATACACTGCCTCCGAGAGTAGTGAAGTCTCCTTATTTGGAGGTTTTTAAACAGAGGCTAGATGGCCATATGTTGGAAGTGCTTTGGTTGTGTATTCCTGCATGGCAGGGGTTGGACTGGATGGCCCTTGGGGTATCTTCAAACCCTATGATTCTAGGGTTGGTACTGTATCAAACTGACATTTAGAGAACTAATGTAGCATAGTGGTTAAGATCTTGAGATAGGAGAATCCCAAAGTCAAATAATCTCACTCTGCCATGTGCATTTTATTTGGCCTTTGCAAAATTTATTGCCATTGCAAGTATTGTTTCTCGGTGAATATGAGCACCCAGTCTCTTAAAGAGAAGGAAAAAAGGACAGTAGGGGCTGAAATTTGAAGAAAGACCCAGTTCAGAGAAAAGAGCCATCACTGCTCTTAAATGGAGAGCAATAATAAAATTCAAAACGGTGAGCCATGATGCATGAGGCAAATAAGATATTGTTGTCCCTTTTGTCAAGTTTAAGAACCAAAGTGGTATAGTGGTTAGAGCAGGGATATGCAAAATGCAATTTTCCAAGATTATTTTTGTGGCCTTGAACCCTTCCAGCCACCCTGTATTGCCCACTCCACCCCACAGAAAATATTCTGCTGCTCCAGAATATTAATTTCATAAAAGCAGAAGATAATTTGGCAAATTCCAGGATTTTTTGTTTGTTTGGCAGTCTGTGATCCCCTGGAGAGTCCTCTGGAGTTGCCCACCCGAGGTTAGAGTGTTGGATTAAGACTGGGAAATCCAAGGTGATATAAAACTCACTGAGTGGACTTTGAGCCAGTCTCTCTTTCTTTGTCTGGCTTACCTTAGAAGGTGGTTGCGAAGATAGTGGGGAGGAGCCACTTTATGCTGCTTTGAGTTTGTTGGAGGAAAAGGAAGGGATAACTAATAAATAGTACTACTGCTTGCTCATACTAGGCACTGTTCACCCATTAAGTGACACACGCCTCCAACAGTATATCGATAAATACAGTAGAGTCTCTCTTTCCAAGCATGTATGTCAACAAAGAAAGGAGTCTGGAGAGGCCACAGCTCCTCAACAAGTGTACATATGGTGGTAACTGTGCCTCTGTTATGTCTGTGAGAAATGTCATTTAAATGAACTTAGACTAATTAATAAAATTATTCCATTCATCCCATATTCATCCCATGGTTTCCTCTGTGTCATTGCACGAGATCTATGTCCAGCTATTTTTACTTCCATTGTTTGTATGAGGCTCAATGGTGTACAAGCTGCTCATCAGCAATTAGACAGGTCATTATGACTTTTGTTTCCCATCCTAAACCCTTATCTTTTATCAGAATGGCTCATAGAACTAGCCAGTACTAGCTAATGAAACCATTCCAGGCAATTTGGGGAGGAAATTTGGAGCCAATGGAACTGGTGTATTCAAGACTGTAGTGAAAATCCATAGAGAGTATTGATTCACTATTTTGCTCAGTGCTGTAATATTCCTTTTATTGCTGCTACTATTATGACAGAAAAGATCTATCAGGAGAAGAAAACACCCCCCAAAAAGAAAGTTGGTCAGAACCAGTATCAGCAGAAAGTTTGTTCAGGGTTAGTACACTTGTCCCTCCATATTCACTAGGATTAGGGGCACAGGACCCCCGTGAATACGGAAAACCGCAAATAACAAAAACACCATGTTTTTACCTGAGAGGACACATTTCTAGGAATCTCTAGTTCCTCCGGTGCAACTCTGTGATCAACATCCAACAAACACTGACCATAGAATTCCACAGGAGGAGCTACAAATGTCTAGTAGAGTATTCTCTCTGGGAATCTCTATGTCTTTCGGTGCAACTTTTAGTTAAAGTTGACCATAGAGTTGCACAGGAGGCCCTAGATATTCTTACAACATATTAATCAAATCCATGAATAATCAAATCCACAAATATCAAATCTGCAAATATGGAGGGATGAGTGTATTTGCTCTTGACAAACAGTGGAAGTGTGGCCGGGAAGCATAGTATAAGATCAAATAGCAAAGTATGAGTTATCTTGTTTTTTTAAATCAACAGTGTTCTACCCCATCTTCAAAAAGGGGAATCCTTTATTTTCAGATATTCTTGGTCTGCAGTTCCTATCGAGGCTTAATCCAGCTAAGACAATTCAGAGGAATGCTGTATTCCAACATCATCTGGGAGAATTGCACAATTGACACCCCTGTTTTAACTTAACCAGAAATAAAGCTTCCCACGTGTTTTTTTAATATACTGAATGCCCCTTTTATTGTGTAACAGTCCAGTTAGATGGAGAGATATTTTTAGCTAGCTGCAGAAAATTTCTGCTGTTGATCATTTGAATGTGTAACCCCTTGAGAAAGGCCAACCAGTAATATAAAGATTGAAACGTGTTGGGCTTTTTACAAAACAGGATAGTCATAAAACCTTTTTAAAGAATACAATGCAACCTTCAATAAGCACATGAAGACTTGATTTTTTTCTTTTGCTTGTCAATCCAGATATGTGAATCAATGGAATTCTATTGATATCTAACAACTGTTTCAAATGACCCCGTCCCTTGCACCGAACCAAAGTCCTTCATGTTCAGTGTTCCCAATCACAGTAATGTTTTCTATTGTGTGAGCAAACTTGTCCCACATGTAATGGGAAGAACTACCAAAAGTTGCAGAATGTTGGGGCTTATAGAGCAGCTTATATAAACTGTCTCCCAGGTCCTCAAATTCCCTGTATTTTGCAGTTTGTCCCCCTGGTTTCCATTTCAGTATGGGTTTAGGTTAGCTACTAGTGAACCTGATGTTACTTCAGATGCTGCAACAAGCAGAGATTTGGGCTGTGGGGCATTTGAAAGCAGTATCCTGTGCTAGGCAGTGCTACCCTGTTTGATGTTTGCCTCCCCACACAACCAATTCAGCCTCCCATCTTAAGTATTCTGTTCCTTATTCACTAATGTCATGGCTTTGGCAACTAAGAATGTAAGCTACAGTGAAACCAGGATGCCAGGTGGAAAAATATCACTGATGTATTAATTACACAAGATGTTTGTTTATTTGTTTGTTTGTTTAAAAATATGTTTCTTCTGTGTAGGGCAGGGGAAGGCAACTTCCAGCAGCAGCCACAAATGCCTTCCCCCAGGTTGCAGGCCCTGTCTCCTCCCCAAATTACTTTGCAAGCCCCATCACACCCTCTAGTGTGCGCAGGGGAGATTTTGCTAGAGTTTTGCCTCCAGACATGTTTTAGACCAGTGGTACTCAAACTTTTTACCCTTGGGACTCCCCTTTACATCTACATGCAGATGCTTACACACACACACACACACACACACACACACTCAATATAGTATATAAATAAAAATATTTTGTTATTTAATGTGTGTGTTTTCATTTACCAGCATGGCAAAGTGGTTTGATTGTTGGATTAGGACTCTGGAGACCAGCGTTCAGCCATGGAAACCCACTGAGTGACCTTGGGCAAGCCTCAGGGGAAGGCAATGGCAAACCTTCTCTGAACAAATCTTGCCAAGAAAGCCCCATGCTAGGTTTGTCATAGAGTTGCCACAAGTTGGAAATGACTTGGAGGCACACAACAACAATTTTCACCTGCACATTCCTATATATTCATATTTTAACATTTTATAAGGAAACAACAATTACTTTAATTCGAGCAAGTTCAATATTTAACTCAACGCATGTGTAAATTTTACACATAAAAAGGTTTGGGAAGAGGAGGATAAGGGATCAGAACCTCCAGGTTTCACACACACACCTGAGCAACTGTCATAAACCCCTGGGGGTCCTGACCCACTGTTTGAGAACCACTGTTTTAGACTACAACAGAGGAAGGGGGTTTTTTTCTTCAAAATCAGAAATTACTAGATGTTTTGCCCAGTTTTGAAGAAAAGGACACTCTGGGACCCAAACTTATTTCCCTTACCAAAATGTAGAGAAATTGCCCATAACATCAACACACACACACCAAAATGGCCTAGAAGTGACACATTACTTGTGGTCACCAAAAACGTCAGCTGCCAAGATGCAATGTTGGCCCTTCAATTTTGCAGAGGAAGTGAAAATGGGGCAATGTGACCCTCCAGATTCCTAAAGAATGTGAGAGGCCTGTTAAAGTTAAATATGATTATGTTAGGGATTGGAGGAACACTGGGGGCCTTGGCATACTGTGGTGTATGAATTGGTATTTAGTGGTTAAATGATATCTTATCTGTGCTGTTCTATTCAGTGTGACATTACTGGGTGCTAGTGTTAATCAGTCCTTTTAATACAAAAAGGAAAAAACAACATTCCTACTAAGTTTCTATGTGTCAGATGTGGTTGGCAGAGAAAAACATGTGTGTTCATAGTAACTGACAGTACCAGAAGCGGGAAAATCCAGGCCTCCAGTGTCCAAGAAGTATATGAAAACATCCTGCCTGCATAAATGGCAAAGGTTTTAAAGCAGTACAACCTTGCTCATTTGCACTAATGACTAAAGCCCATTTCAAGTATGCACGTTTTGTAAATTTTACTGAAGTACTCAATTGCCTCATCATTCCAGTGAATTTTTACTTGGAATAGCTGTAGGCTGCGGCTTTTTAAGCATTAGAACCTCATTAGCCTAAAGTTTTCAATTATTAATTTCATATTCTCCAACCTTTCACAGATGAGCATTGAGACACATGTGTCAAAGAGTGTGGTCAAGATAGCAAAAGTGACTAAGCTAGGAGGAGCTGCAGCAGTTTGCTTTTGCCTGAGCCTACTGGGAAGAACAAGATTTTGCCTTCTCCTCTCCTCACTGAGCAAAATGCCAACCACTTTTGCACTTTAAACTCCATTTGCCCCAATTGAAGTAAGCTGAGGCCAAGAAAAAAAGTGAGAGGAGAGAGAAACTGTTGTATTTTAAAAGACCATGAAAAGTGGGATGACAAAGGATTAATCAGGACTGTTCCTGTCAAATTAGGACAGTTGGAGGATATTAATTTAATTCACTCATAGGTACACTTTTGCTATCTTTATGTGAAATACAGTTCAATATTATTCTCCCTGGAAAGACAGCTACTCAGAAATTTTACATTCCACCTAGGACAGTCTAAGATTCTGTATCTTTTTATGAATGTGACTGGCCATTAAGTACTACAGGATTACAAGATAGCAGAGACCCACTTGACCACCGTGAAAGAAAGCAATTTCTCCTAAGTCTCTTCCAAACTGTAGAATTACAGTTGGTCCCTACTCTTGCTCTTTTTAGAAAAGGTGTTAAAATACACCTTTTCCATTTGGACTTTTAAATTGTTCTTAGTGGCATTATTGTTACATTGCTAGTTTTAAATCATTTGTGTTATTTTAATCAGTTATTTTCCACTTTAACACACTTTGATTCTCTTTATATAAAGACAGGATAGATATTATACATTAGAAGCATTTTCATCAATACTTAATATGTGAGGCAAGATGATTTTTAAAATAATTTTTAAGATTAGTCATTCATCAATACAGTCCAACTTCCTATTCAATTTATTTTTTAAAACAAAGTTATTAATATGGAACTGACTGTAATAGCATAGCAATTGAAAATGAAGGACATGATACTGTATGTAATGCAGAGTGAAGTCAGTGTTCAGTAAAGGGTCAAAGATTCTAGGCATTAAATGTTGCTGCACCCACCAAAAAAGTTATGAGTTTTTAAGAGAAACCTATTAGAACTCTTCCCAATGTGACTAAGAAGTCACTAGATATAGTGGCACCAACTGGAAGAGATGGGTTAGAGATATGTATGGATTTGGAGTCACAAGCTTGATGTATTCATATCACCCAACATTTCACAGATGAAAACCAGGATATAGGTGGCCAAAAACATCAGATTGTAGTGAAGATGGCAACATGTATTACTGAAGAAGAGCACATAAGCTAGGAGAGGCTGCAGCAGTTTGCTTTTTCCTGACCCTACTGGGAAGGGGAAGATCCCATCCCTTCCTTTCCTCTGTCCCCTGCTGAGTTAATTGAATGCAAACTACTTTTGCACTTTGAACTCAGTTTGCAGCAATTACAATAACCTGAGGACAAGGGGGAACATGGAGAAAAATTGGGAGATTTTAAAAGCAGTTGAAGTGGAACAATAGAGAATAAATCCCTATCCCCGTCAAATCGCATATGCATGTGGATTCATGTGTAAACTTCTATATTCAGCGGTAGCAGTTGCAAGAGATCAATGGTAGGAGAGGCCTTTTGACATTGTGCCTTGCTTGAGACTTTCCTAGCAGTGTCTGGTTGGCCATTGTAGAAAGCTTAGACTAGGGTGAGCAAGTGCTGCTCAGCTGGCAGCCACTTTTCAGAGTATGCTTTTTTTTGTTTCTTATGGATTGATTAAAACTACATAAAATTAGCTACATTTCACCTGTATGTAAACATGGAGTTTGACACCGCTTTAACTGTCATGGTTCAATGCAATGGAACTTTGGTGTTTGTAGTTCTGTGAGATATTTAGCCTTTTCTGTCAGAGTGCTCTAGTGCCATGACAAACTACAAAATCCCAGAATTCCACATGTTAGAGCTATGACAACTAATGCAGTATCAAACAGTATTAATTCTACAACGTGACAGCAGCCTTTGATACATTTAATTCTCATTCACTATGGCCATGATGGCAAACCTATGGCACGAGTGCCACGAGTGGCACACGACGCCATTTCGCCAGGCACGGGCATGGGACAAGGAGGAACAGGCGTGTGTGTGCCCATTCCTCCTCCTCCCTGGCTTTTCCTGGCCTCCAGCTGTTTCTCCTCCTCCCAGTCCTCTTTCGGCCTTCAGCTGCCTATCCATGTTTGCTGGCCTCTGAGGGACCCTTTGGGACCCTCGGAGGCTGGGAAACTCCAGAGGGCAGTGACCAAAGGCACTCGCCTTGGGCTGCCGTCCTCCAAGGCCCATTTCCCGACCTCTGAGGGACCCTTTGGGACCCTCAGGGGCCAGGAAACTGTGGATGGTGGCAACCAGAGGCCTTTGGGATCCTCAGAGGCCAGAAAACTGCTGATGGTGGCAACCAGAGGTGCCCGCCTGTTGTTCCATCCTCCAAAGCCTGTTTCCCGGCCACTGAGGGACCCTCAGAGGCCAGGAAACTGCAGTGGGCGGCACTCGCCTCTGACTGCCATCCTCCAGAGCCCGTTTCCTGGCTTCTGGGATCTCTAAGGGACCCTCAGAGGCAGGGAAACTCTGAAGGGCAGCAATCAGTGGTGCCCGCCTGTGGCTGTCGTCCTCCAAACAACCTCTGAGTGTCACAAAGGGGCACTGAGAGGCCGACAAACGCCAGGTGGGGACAAACGCCTCTGGCTCCTGCCCTCCAGACAGCTGGAGGCCAGGAAAAGTGGGGTGGAAGCCCTGACCCCTGGAGGCCAGAATCTCCACCCCCGGCACCAGGTAGAGCCCAGTGCAGTAAAGAAAAAACAGTGGGGCACACGGCCTCAAAAAAGTTCACCATCACTGCACTATAGTGAATTTAATAGTAAGGTGCTGAATTTTAGAGGCAAAGCATGGCCTCATTTGGGAAAAAGGAAAAGTATAAATGAAATAAATTATTTCGAAATAAATTTTAAAAATAGTCTTGGAAGTGCATTGGAATATATGCAAAAAGGATTTGTGAGGCTTCATTCTATAAACCTCTGGTCTAGATTTTATTAAATCCAGGAATATTCTTCTTATGTTAATTTACACATCTTCTTACTGGCTTTACTATCTTGTGCACTTCACAGTCACAAGAACTAGAACCTTGCTTTTAAGAAGTCAGGCCACAACTAAATATACTCAAGGTTGTGGGAAAGTTGTGGTTTCTGTATTAGATAAACCAGAGTTCACAATCTGTGTCAGATACAATCCTATGTAGCTTTCTAAGCAGCTGATTACAGGGCAAACTGTCAATATAGTAAGCCCAAGAGATATAACTGAGATATTGTACCTAACAGCTAAACAAGAATTCCTTGCACAGGAAGGACAAATTCAACAGATAATTTACAATTTGTCATGTTCCCATGTACCTGTTTCATTTTGCAAAACACTTCAGATTAGGAACTTTCTCCCTTCTCCCACCTTCAGGAGACTGACTTGTCTACCAAGTAACGTTTTGCTTGAATAAAAGGCAAGGGAAGAATTTTATTTAAGCAAGAGTTGCTTAAAACTTTATTTGGAATGATATAGACCTGCTCTGCCCTGGAGACTGTCATTTTACTCTTGGTGTCATGAGGTCAAGTTAAGACTTGCAATTACCATGACGCCCCTGAGCCTTTTTCTTGGAGCTTAGACAAAATAAGAATCCATGGAGAGCTTCCTAGTGACCAAGAATGATTAAGCCAATACATAAGACTGAAAGAGAAAGCTGTACTGTGAAACTATAGTGTAGCTGCCAGAAGAGGCTGTTGCTCTAAGCAGCACTCAGCCAGAATTTATGGAGCAGGACTGCACATGTGTATTAAAAGGACAGGGGAGAGGGAATGCCATTGTCTTGCTTTTACGAGATATAATCTTTAAAAACTGTTGGCATTCAGCACTGGTCCTGTCACAAAAAGTTCTCCTCAGGCAGATTGTTTGACTGACTGCTTTGATTGATGTAGCAATAAATTGTCAATTATTTAATTTATTTTTACTACCATTTCTAGGCTCAAGGCACTGTGGAACAAATCCATCCCCATGTGTTCATAATATCATGAGAGTCATAGTGGTGTAGTGGTTTAAATGTTGGACTATGACTGTGGGGTTTTGAGCCAGGGTTCAAATTCCCACTCAGCTACGGAGGCCACTGGGTGACCTTAGGCAAGTCATGCTTTCTCTGCCTAACAAGAAGGGAAAACCAAACCTCCTCTGAACAAATCTTGCCAAGAAAACCCTGTGATAGGCATGCCTTAGGGTTCCCACAAGCTGGAAATGACTTGAAGGCACACAACATCAACAGGCATCTCTGTTTTGTTGTATTCTACCAAATGTTTGCAAGAAACTAAAAATGCTATTTTGTATCCCTTCTGTGCTTTCATAAATATTAATGATGGACCAGAAGGGCAGAATACTGCCCTTATATGATGAAAAACCAGAATTTACTTTTATTTTTATTGTTATCTTTTCATTGACCCACTTCATTCTAATTTGCCCAATTCTGCAAAGTCAACCAGACCTGAAATGCTAACACTTTTTTCAGCCAAAGCACCCTGAACATGTCCATTCTAGGTCTGTAGCTCAGGTCTGCAGTCATGTTTAGATTAATTTATCTTTTTCTCAATTGCCTCTTTATTTCTTGAGGAAAATGAAAGTAATTTGAAAGAGGACTTTCTGTTCATGGTGTGTTTGCTGAACCCATATTTACATCAGGTATATGGCTTTTTGGTACTTTGCATTGTTTCAGAAGCTTATTTTATGACAGCAAACAAGAGGACAGAAAATATGCTAGTACACGTTGGGAATTAAAACATTCCATAAAGCAGTCTGAATGAGTTGAAGCTTTGCCTTAGAATGAACTTTGAAACTTGTTGCCCAGTAATTATTATTCCAGCTTCCCTTACAAATCTGTATGCTTATACTTTAGAACTGAAATCAGGCTGGTTAAAATATCCTTTATAAATCTGGATCCTGGTCAGCATTATTGGTTTGGATCTTGTCTAGGTTACCACAAAAAGGAGGATTTCTTCCATTCAAATAGGACAAAGATCCAGAACAAAGGAAAGAGGTAGTGATCTCCTTGTCTTCCCTTCACTACAAAGCCTCTTTCAAAAGTCCTCCAGATTGCCTAAGAAAACAATGAGGAGACACAAAGTGCTTCAATTGGGGGAAGGGCCTAGGAAAAAAATGCCCACCCCAATTCTCCTACCTATAAGCTTCCTGTATGCAGATATTCACCCAGGAGACACTGCAGCCACTAAGAACAAAGCCAAGATCCCCATAATGGGGACTGTACAGACAAACGCTTTGTGCCGGCCTGGGCCCAAACTAGGTTTGTGTCTAAACGCTCAGCAACCCTACCGCGCACCCTGGCTGCCATCATGGCATGCCTGTCCATACAGGGTGCGCCATGATAACGTCCATGTGGCGCAGCACCCAAACAATGCCGCGCCGTGCAGACATCATCATGGTGCATGAGTGTGCCAATGCACCCACCCTGTACATGGTCTAAAAAGAACCCGCTGGGGAGCCGGTTCTTTTTAGGCCTCCCAGAGACCGTGGTGTTTGGTTGCCGCAGTCTCCATCTGGGGCAGAAAGGGGCGGCATCTCGCTGCCCCTTTCTGCCAATCTGTCCAGCCCCATACTCTTTTTGTGATTTCAGAGGTCAGAATCCTTTATGCCCCTCACCCAATCACCAACTGCTACTGTAAACTCCCCTTTTTCATGTTGCCCACTCCCAATATAGCCATGTAGTGGGAAACAGGGTATTTGAGAACCATCTAGCTGTGTCCTTATAGCCAGATTCACAACAATGGCATCATCCTTCAAGACCTCCATGTCCTGGAGGCTGGCTTTGTTCTTGTACATATAGAGACATAACCAGATGTTTTTCAGACATCCTCTGCTCTCCACCACCCACTACATGGTTGTGTTGTAGTGGGAAGAATGAAAAAAGTTAGTTTACAAGAGATGTGATACAGTTCAGCCTGCAGAACTTTAGTGCTATGTCTCCTCCATGCATGGTCTCAGCCAATATCAGCTTTGAGGATTCTCAAAATTCTCCCTGATAACTAGTTTTCTCTGAGCTGAAATTCTTAATACAAAAGAGACTATGAAACTGTCTGAACTTGTCCCCACTAACTCACCTTGTGCCCAATTATAACTGATAGGCAGCTTTTTAAGCCTCAAAGGGCCAGCTAGCCTTAATTTGGTTTTACAAAAGCTACATTGTTCAGAGACAGAGAACTTTATCACATGTGACGAATTTCTCTTAATTTCGAATGAAAAGAAAGTGGGGCCAGAACGCATTCACGTGAATTCGCTAGCTCAGTGAATTTACGTGAATGTGAATTGCGTTCGAACTGGCTTCCCACTGCCCAAAAATGGCATGCCATTGCCCAAATTTGTGTGTGGTAGTCTATCACACAATAACGTGAAACCCCATGATTGCACTCGGACTGACTTCCCATTGCCCGAATTTGTGTGTAGCGGGTTATCATGCAATGTTAAACCCCATGATTGTGTTCAGATTGCCATTGGATTATACTTCCAATTTCCCTTATCTGATAAACTCCAGAGTGAGAGGGCTACCTCAGGTAACCAATGCTCTCTGTTTTTCCCACAAAGATACCAGGTTTTTCCTTCCTCCTGGGCCAACTCCTTGGTGGAGGTGATGCTTTGTTGTGGGTGGCCCAGCCTGGCCGCTTGTGAAAGACATTTGAGCAAGCAGACGGTCCAAGTGAGCAAGCACAAAGGGTGTTACCAAAGAAAGGTGGTGGATTAGAAGGGATCCATCCATTTAGCTTTGGTTGTCTTATTATCTGGATGTGCACCTGCCTTGGGTCATGCTCCTTTTCTCCTGGGCACCTGACCTAGTGTTGCTGAAATGTCATGGATCTCTCAAGAACATGCTGTTTCCAGCTATGAGATATAAAATATGAGGCCCCAAAAGTACAGCACGGGGTATACAGGGTGTGCTAACAAGGAAACTAGTCAACCTAGCTAAAAGGCACATATGCACATACATCATTCTGCTCACATGACACATGAAGTGTCACTGTTGTTGCTGCCCTGCAACATGTCCTTAAGAGGTCAGAGCTCCTTCCTTTATGCAGACTATACAACTGGCCTGTTTCAATTGGCTGGACTCTTGGACTTGAAACCCTGAAGGATGGGCAAAGAAACACATCTTAGTCACAACTGTAGGAGGTGACATTTTCTTAGTCTCTGTCCCTTCCAGGTAAAAGGAGAAAAACAGTATCTTATCTCACAGTGTTGGTAGCAGGGCAATTCCAGGAACAGTATTAAAGCATACGAAAAGTGCTGAGCAAACAAAAAAGTCCTAGACAGTATCATTTCTATTTGAAAACTCCAATCCTTAATGATAAAATGTCAAAGAAAAAAACATTCAATGAAGCACATATCAATAAAATATTTAATAAACTTATCTGTACAAAATATTTAAAAGGTTAATTAAGAGTATACAAGATTGCTTATTTAACAAATATATACCACTATATAATATGTTCAAGAAAATATATATTGCTTGTTTACAGTTCATTTACAATCCAATATGTACAATCTATTTAAATTTTTGAATACACACACACAAAATGCATTTACACCAACACTTACAGAACTATCTTCCATAGAACATTTCATACACTCAGACTCAAACATTATTTTTTTTTACCAATCCAGAAACTTTTCTTCTTCTCCTTCTTTCCTACACAGACATGTGGAAAATACAGTAAATGATAGCACTTGGGAATGGAAAAGAGAAAAGGCGAAAGAGAAAAAAAGAATACAATTTCTGATTTTCAATGCAACATCTCTAGCAGCCATTAAAAATACAGAGCAGTGAGAAAGCAGCTTGTTTCCTGCAAAAATGAAGTCTAGTTTCTTGATAAGGAGGAAAGAAAAACACAAGAAGTTTGAATTGTTAGATGCCGATGCTAACAGCTTGGGTACTAAATTTGTGTTTCAGATCCTAATTGTCAGCTGCCTGATCTGCAAAAATTCTTGGTACAGCTATTCCTGTGAACAGTAGCTGCGCTCCTTGCAGAAATACACCATCAGTATATTAAAAGCTACAGGAGAAAATACCTATGATTTAATAATAATAAAAAAGAAGGCACCGTGCCAAGACCCTGAAACAGAAGTCCTTAACTGTGGGGGCATTCCTGAAGTCTGACTAAGGTTAGAATTAAACTATTTGGAACAGGACAATGTAAAAAATGTCAAGATGTGCCGCACTATTTTTAATTCTAGGTATTTTTGCCCTCTTCCCTCTGGTTATATTTTGAGATAAGTTACATTCATGGGACCTCATTCCAATCCCACAGTAAATCAGGCGTATCTCCACTAAAGTCAATAAAATTATGATGGATTCCAACCACTGTGTGTTGAGGGGCTGGGAGCAGGGGAAGGCAGAAATCTAGGCATACATTTTTACATACCAGATTAAATTAGGATGTTATTATTATTTTGACCTTCACAAGATCATCTTTAAGATTTGCCAAGGGTGCCAAAACACATATGCCATAAACAATTTGGGGGAAAGTATGAACTTCAATCCTGTAGATCCACTTACTTCAGAGTGGCTCCTTTAAACATGCCCAAAGATTTGTGTATGGGACTATTGGCATCCTGACATGGAACAGCAACTTTCCAAAACAAACTACTGTTTGTTTGTTTGTTTGTTTGATCTAGCAAGTTTCAAAAGTGGTTTGCTATACTGTCACACACCTCTAGACTATAGTCATCAAAATCATCCAGGGTGGACCAAGTGTACCTCTTCAGATGTTGTTCAACTGCAAATTCCTCACCACAGGCTCTACTGGCTAGACCTGATGGGATCTATAGTACAACATCTGGAAGGCTGCATGCCCACCTCTGTCCTAGATAATGTCCATCTATAAACCAGTGCAACTGAGAAGACAGTCACAACTGATTTCCATTGATTTCCATGAGTCACACACAGGATGTTATATGAAACCTGCAAGACTGTTCACTTGGTTTGGGAATAAATCATACAAGTTTATGTATCTATAATGACACACAACACTCATGCAAGAAATTCATATTGTGTGAAGTAGCTTTTAGGTGTATATAACCTCTCAAGGTGGCTTTGTGAGGTGTGTGGATATTGAAACATACTTCACCACTGTTTTCCTATAATGAAGATGTTGTTGTTGTTGTTTTTAAAAAAAATCCTCTTCCTTTTCCCACATACTCATCTGGACTTTATCCTCATCACATCCCACTGATATGTTAGTCCTTAACACTTTTTCATGGGCTGTAATACCATTTGCAAAGCATGCAATTTGCAAAGCATGCAACTCAAAACAGCAGCTTTCAACCTCCTTCCACGGTTGTTCCATCCTCAATTAAATCAATCTAATAATGACGCATGCATCCTTAGAGGCCAGAAGCCACACCAAAGCTCATAGTTTTTAATTATAGAGTAAACCACTTTTCAAGCAGATAAAGCAACAGCTTTTAGTACAGAATTTTCAGTTTTCAATTCCCTACCTAAATAATCCTTTTAGGGAATTTTTAATGGCCCTTACAGTTTCATTGCCCTCTCTCCCATATAGTTTCTGTTCCATCTGACAGAGTAATATATACTGTTAAAAGCATCTAACATGGAAGCCAAGGAAGGTCAGTTTAGAATCTCTACACCCCATTCAGAATGATTGATTAGTCAAAGATTTGGCAAAGCAAGGTCTCTTGATGCATTGGCCTGAACAGAAGTGTGCACATGAGCATCACTCCAGATCCGGCTTTAGTTATGTTCTGCTAACCACAAATTACAAAAGGGAAGAAGGTATGTTCCCAGCCATCCACAGGGGCTCACTGAAGCATCATGTGGGCAGTGATCCACATCCAGAGGATCGTCAGCATTGGCTACCTATAGCAGGTTCAACATCCTAATGTGAATTTCCTTGCTTGGATGTTGGTTCCCCCACCCCACCCGCAGTATCTTTGCAACCCAGTTTTCAATTCATTCCACTGGCTCCTGCCCTGAGATTTATCTGATATATATCTATCTCTGAAATGCAGGACAAAATGGCACCCTCTTTCCTCTTCCATATCAAAAGCTGCCAGGACTGATAGCTGAATATTAAGGAGCCCTAGTGGTGCAGTAAAGGGCCCCCGGTGGAACAGTGTTTAAATGCTGGTGCTGCAGCCACAACATTGTAAGTTCGATCCTAGAAGAGGGCTCCAAGGCCCACTCAGCCTTCCATCCTTTCGTAGGTCAGTAAAATGAGTACCCAGCTTGTTGGGAGCAACTGGCTTATACTTAGGGAGTGCTAGTTCACTGATAAATGGTATAGCAATTGTTGCTATTGCTATTGCTATTATCTTCTGCTACACCAGAAGCTTGCACTCTACCTTGGAAAGCACAAGGGAGGTTGCCTTGAATCATCAAAATCCTGAATTGGAAGGAGAAATTTATCATTGCAAGCAGAAATGTTAAAAGCAGCTAAGCAGAAATGTTAAAAGCAACTAAGCAAACAACCTTTCCTCTGTGCTTCAAGGAATCCTGCTCAAAGATCATCTCCCTACCCCATTGTCTGGATACAGATGCTCTTACACATCTGAAGGGTGAGGATAATAGCTTTTCCTTCCTCTTAATTGAGATGGTACTTCCAGCCCTGCCAAGAGATGTATATTAGACCTGCTCCATACATATAAGAGCTCCACAAGTGCACAGCACACAAACAACAGTGGCTAACGATACCTATTTCTATCCAGTATACCCTGCTTTAAAAAGTAGATATTTATTTTCTGTCACTTTGGTAAATTGTGAATACTGTATGTAAAACTGGTTAGCCTTTCATTTAATACTAGTAGAAGAATGTAGCCAGTGGAAGAACAATACTACATCCTTCAACTAAACAAAAAGCAAGGCTTTTTACATGGCTTACTGTCAAGCAGTACCTCTCTCAACAGTCACAAGAAACAGGAAGAAATATGGCAAACTACCTTATCCCAAATCAGGTGTTTGGTCTATATATCTCAGTGTTATACAGGTTGAGTCTCCCTTCTCTGAAATGCTTGGGACCAGAAGTGTTATTGATTTTTTAGATTTTTTTTTCCAAATTTTGGAATATTTGCTTATACAAAAGAAGATATCTTGGAAATGAGACCCCATGTCTACACATGAAATTCATTTACATGTCAAATACATCTTATGCACATTGTCTGAAGTTAACTTTATACACAACATTTTAAATAATTTTGTTCACAAATCCAAGTTTGTGTACACTGAATCATCAGAAACAAAGATGTCACTATCTCAACCACCATGTGTACCAATTTTGGATTTTGAAGTATTTCAGATTTTGGCATTCCAGATAAGGGATGACTAACATATATACCCAGACTTCCATCAGCATTGCAGATGGGAATCTTTTTTTCACTTTACTAATTAGATCCCAGAAATTGAACCTGGGACCTTCTACACACAGAATCTATGGGCCACTGAGCTACAGCCCACCTCCAATGGTCTACTTTGTAAATCTGGTGTGCAATGAACTCATACAATACTGGAATATCAATAGCTATTTGAATAAATTGTAATTTATTTTATAAAAAAATGGTGATAAGCCTCCAACTAAGTTATTTTTATGTTTTGGTTAGAATGCATTGCTTGGGCATTTGGGAGTGATCCTTGTTCATTTCAATGGAACCTACTACCACCAATAAAAGATGTAATAGACAGAGATGGGAACTGTGCAGCCTTTCAGATATTGTTGAACTGTAACTCTTAGCAGTCCTACATAGCATAGCCATGGTAAGTGGTGCTGGGAACTGCAGTTTAACAACATCTGGAGAGCCACATTATCTCCACCTCTGATATAGGAATGCTGCAGACATTCAAAGTTGGCTGATGTTTTTCTTACTCAACATGTTGTTCCTCTATTGGGCAAAGTCAAAATGAATCTCTGAAAGTCCGTGGAATAATTAAAGGACATTTGAGCTAAATTTGTCCTGTTGAGGTGCTATATTAATGTTGTAGAAAGCTCAGGGGAACTGACATAGGATTTCCAGTAGTTGCCGATCAAAACACCCATCATGTCTCCAGCTTTTATTTGCTATAGTAGGTGTTGCCAATCCAACCATTTTAAAGGTTAGCTCACATTGTAAGATATGAGACAATCAATTGTCAAGCTGAGAGAAAGCCAACAGACTGACCTACAGAACATCTAAATTGTAGAAATAGTGCGGTTTGACACCATTTTAAGTGCTGTAGCTTTATCCTATGGGTTTGTGGTTTTAAGTCTTTAGCCTTCTCTGCCACAAAGTGCTGGTACCTCACCAAACTACAAATCCCTGGATCCTGTCAGATGAAGGCATGGCTAAACTGGAGCCATGGCAGTTAAAATGGTGTCAAAGTGCATTATTTCTACAGTGCAGATGCACCCAGAGAGAGAGACCTTATAACAATGGGACAAACACTGGGAATTTAGATCCACTGCTTTGGATTAAAGACCCTTGTGGAAGAATCAGAGTAGGGCTGAGCTGCAATCCACAACTGATATTTAACAGGAATCCCCACTAAGAGCAGAACGTAGCCTTGTTCTGGGCTATGAAATCAATAGTAAGCTTTACTTGGGAAGGGATCCATATATTTTAGGCCCACAGGGAGTATCCATGTTAGTTTGTTGTGCTAACACTACTGTGGTTCCTTAAATGCTAACAAATTTATTTCAGCATGAACTTTTATGAACTATAGCCCAGCTCATTATTTAATACATTTCTTAGTCTTCAAGGTGCTACAGTCCTCCTTGATGTTTAACATCTACAGTACCAACTCAGCAATTAAGACAAATTCTCACCAAGTATTAAGCCTGTGTCCCAACTGAAGCCTCCAGTACCTATGGCCTATGGGAGAACTACCACAAGAATGTGTTCTAGCTCCAGTTTAAAGGTCAAATTATATGCAAACGTATTTGACAAAAGCATGATGACTCCTTCCTCTGAGGAAGAAGCTTTGAGAAAGTGTGGTTTTGCAGCACTCACTTCATAGTAGCTTGTTTCCAAGTACCATTCCTCAAACACATGCTAGGGGCATCTATGATGATACAAATAATCAGTTTGACCCTATTGTACTGCAAATATGACCAACTGCTGGAAGACTTAAATCACACAATCCTCAACCAAATTCAGTCCTATTTAAGACCCATTAGAATCTACAGGATTACTGAATCATCGTAACAGCTAAATATTCCTATATAATTGGTTTACTGATCAAAACACAAGTGTGTACTCCACATATGAGCTCAACTAAAACACTAGGATTTAATTTACCTATATCCCTAGCTCCAAGCAGATTAGATGACCTTAGATTTGTCTATGTAAAAGTCCCACAGTTCCTAGTGACTATGCTTCAGGTTTTCATTCGAAGGCCCAATCTACCCAAAGAACCAATCCTGTGCTAAAATGCTAGATCGTAACTCTTCAGACCATGGGAGGGAAAACATCATCTAAAACTACCTGCCCGCCAAATATTAAAATTAATTGTTGCCCAAAAGGAACCAGTATTTGCAAAAATAATGGCCAGTAGAGTTCTTTTTGCTTGATATCTATTCTGTCACATGAAAGGTATTTGTTTAAAAATAAAAACTGAACCATGCAATTACTGCACATAGGCTAAAGTGGAACAGCCTTTCAGTTTGGCACATGCCTTATCTGTGCAACTTGGTTCCCAACTGCAGAGGACTAACAGAACTAACAAAGGGGAAGAGCTTAATGGTAGTTTTGCATGCATAACTACCTGGGTTTAATCCCAGCTTTTCCAGGTGTGTCTGAGAAACACTTATGTTTAAAATCCCAGATAGCTACTGCCAGTCAGTGTACTGGGCAATGTGAACCAATGGGCTGGCTTGGCATAAGGCAGCTTCCTATGTTACTTGCTTAATTAGGAATGTATGAGTGGTTGCCCATTCATTTAGGACTATCACACAAGGCTCTTCTGCTTAACAAAAAGCATTGTTTCTAAAAACACTATGCAAACCAGAATTGCTCTCATTTCTTTTGAACTTTAAGAACCACTCCAGGATCACAACATTTCTTTGCACTAGAAGCTTATCAGACACAGGATTTGGGATTGCCCACCCAGTACTCCCTTTTCCTAATTTGGCATGGTTTCCATGAAGGTCACCATCGCTTCCCCCTCCCTGATTATTTTCTCTTTTTAATGTAGGCCACAGAAAGTCACACGCACCCCTTTTACACATGGAAAGTGAAAATAGCCTTACGTTATAAAGAAGACATTTATCACAAGTATAGAAGCCTCTCTTCTGCTTTTTCCCCCTGGGAGTTGGGGTAGCTTTCTGATTCAGGATAGATCAGACTAAAGTAGCTGTGGCTTTCATCTGACAGTAATTAATCAAGTCTGAGGGGCTGTGCAGGTTGCCCCTTTTACAGCCAGATTGGGGCCATGGCAACAGCATGCCATGGCCCCAATCTGGCCTTTGCAGGGCACAAAAAGAAGCTGCAAAAAGTGGCTCCTTTTTGTGCCCTGCAAAGGGCACAATAGCCATGGTGCCACAGCTTTATGGCACTCCTTCAGCATGGCAACATGTAGATGCAATGCCAGAGAAGCGTCGTGATGCTGCACGCCATGTGGTGCAGCATGCAGCATCATGCTGCCCTGGGGCGGAGCCGGGGCATGCATCATATGGACACTATGCCATGACTCTGCTCCCAACCCAGCCTTTCCCGCCAGTGTGCAGAGCCCCTAAGCAAGAAGAAAGGACAAAAGGCAAGGTTGATGTAATAAAAGCTTCTTTTTAAACTATAAAACTCTTTCCCACTTACATTTCCATGTGTGTGGGTGAGAGAGATCAAGAGAAATTCAGAAACTGAGCTACCCTGACTGCAAAAGGGAATGAGGTGGGGAGACAGTGAGCAAAATTTGCCTTCTTGGCTTCCCTGACAAGCCCCCATGAGGGTCATTTAACACGACTTCTTTTTTCTATAGACCAAATTTTTTTTTATGTGTGGCCCCATACAGACAGGCCAAAATAAAGCAGCTTCAAGTCACTTTGGAGGTATGCTGTTTAAATGATGCATGTGTCCTAAGAGTCCAGAAGCCATGCCAAAGCCACGCTCCAGTCCTAAGGGCACCAAGACCACACTCAAAGCACACCTGCTGACCACCCAAAATCAGCATCAAAGCAGAAAGGAACTATTGCAGTAGAAATTGTAGCAGAAAAGGAGAACATTAATGGATTTTTGTGTTAATAAAACGAAACACTTCCTAATCTCCCATTGAGTGAACAGCAGAGGAGCGGTGTTATACAATAAGCCCCAACCAAAGAAGCTATTATGCTGCTGTAATTTCAATGTACCTGCCTCATATGATAAAGTCCTTACTCCCCTTGGAGACACTACTGCCCTTGGATCAAAGCTTGCTCTCCAATCCTAACCATGGGTGGTTCAGACACATCAACACAGAGGGTAACAATAATGGTCTTATGCAGAGTTGGACCACTGCTCCATCTATCTTACTGGTATTATGAACAGTCCCCAGGGATTCAAAAATAAATTTTCCCAGTCTCACCTGGAGATGCCAGGGATTGAATTTGTATGCAAAATATATTCCTTACCACTAAACTATAGGAGAGGTAGGAACTTTGCAGCAGGAAAACAGGAGTGAACTACATGCCTTCCAGATGTTTTTGCAGTATATTGGACGTTTTGCTAGTGCTATATAATTTGGTCAGCAGCAGAGCAGTTGTGGGGGCCCAATTTCTTGCGGTCCTAAATCCTAAACATTAGGATTTCTTCACCTGACCAAAAGTAAAAGCATTTGCTGAGATATTTAAAGCAAGACTGGCCAGTTATCGGCCTAGGAACCCAATCTGGACCCAGAGGCAATTTTCCCCACCCACCGACAGCCTTGAGGAATATTAACCAAGATGTGGTTCAGAATAAAACCCTATTGGATATAAGAAGGGAAAATGCTTTCATAGTTGAGAAAGACAAAGAAAAATTCTACAATTAATGGTTACATTCTTTAGCCTTTTTAGGTCAGCCCCCAGGTATGAGTTGGAACAAGTTGCACTGAACACAATGAGTCTCAGCTCCAGTAAACTTATACAAGACTGTGTTGTCAGACAGGAGTGAGGAACCTGTGACTTTCCTCATGCTGAACTACAAGTCCCAGTAACCCTTTCCATCTGCCATACTGACTGGACTGACAACAGTCTAATAACACCTGGAGGGCTTTAGGTTCCACAGGTTGGACACTTTTGTTTTTCTATCATGCCACAACTCAAGGAGGAGATTGTGGTAAGCGCTCTTCTGAAAGAAAAATGTACAAAAATCAATAAAAGGTGTACTAACCTAAGAGACAACAGAGGAAATGGAAAAGAGAGGCCAGTGGTTTTCAATCAGTATCCATCTGAAGGCTTATCAGGGATTAATAATGATAGCCTTGGTGGGGGGGAGCTGTTCTCCTACTCCTAATCTTCCCTTGAGGCCACAACAATGTATTTAATAGGTTCCAGAGAAAACACTGGCCTGGCCGCTGACTTGTGAAACCTTTGTGCCAGCTTGAATACACTCCAGAATCATGAACAAAGTGTGGTGGTTGACTGGAATCCAGAGGAGGACTATATGAATGAAATGAATTATTTACCTTTTTTAAAGTTAGAAAATCACCTTTAGAGATTATTGCCAATGATTACAAAAAAAACATGTAAGGACAGCTGTGTTGGCCATTTAGCAAATACAGACAAAAACCCATCGGCAATACCTTCATTAGCCAACCGAAATGCACAACATACCTTGTTGCAATATTGTGCATTTCAGTTGGTCAATAAAGGTATCACCCGTACAGACAGGCCAAAATAAAGCTGCTTCAGGTCACTTTGGAGATATGGTGTTTAAATTATGCATGCGTCCTAAGAGGCCAGAAGCCAGCCCAAAGCTACAATCCAGCCCTAAGGACTGGAGCACAGCTTTGGGGCACCTTCTGGCCTCTTAAGAAACGTGTGTCATTTAAACAGCATACCTCCAAAGTGACCCAAAGCAGCTTTATATTGGCCTGTCTGTTCAGGCCCACAGATAGATCTTTTGTTTGCCTTGCCGCTGATTGTTTACCTCCTCTCCCCTCCTGGCCAGGCGAGAAATGGGAAAGCCTTCTGCAAAGTCATACAAAAGCAGTTGAGAAAATATCCTTTTTTCACCAAAGTGTTCAGGAAACTGTAATTCCACATTGTCATTCTTTCCGTCTTGTCTCTTTTCATTTTCTTAGTCCTTTTTTTTTGTCTCTCTTTTAAAGAAAAAACACAACTCCTTCCTTTTAAAGTGCCCATTTGTTGGGATATGTAAAGCAAGACTGGGGTGCAGACGTAGGGAAG
>NC_056522.1:153793904-153822878 GCF_019175285.1 Sceloporus undulatus | reverse complement strand
GTAGGGAAGGCCGGGCGTGCCCCAACAACCCTGTGAAGACAGATGAAGAGGAGGAAGGTCACCATCTGTATTTACTTCTTCTCAGCCTGTGAATGAGGCAGGTTCAGGAGGGCTTGTTTCATGTCTTTCCTTCCCTCCCACCCCAGCCTCGCTCCCCCCTTGAAAGGCTCTACAGTCCCAGCCAAGCTAAACATTTTCCCAATCTGTCAAGGATCTTTCCTCCCCCCCCCCTTTTGTGTGTGTGTGTGTGTGTGTGTGTGTGTGTGTGTTCATCCACATTCCTGGAAGCAGAAAGAGGAGGGGATGAAGTCAGGACCCCAGGATTGTTGCTGGGTCTCAGAACTTATTCAGCCCTCCTCTTCCATTGCTTTCCCACTGAGCCCCACATGAATGTCTCCCTGGCATCAATTGAACCAATCAGATGTGATGATAACTAAACACTATTAGGTTAAAATAAATAAATGCAGGGTGGGAGCGAAGTTCTAGAAAGAGGGGAGGGCTTTTATCTTGATCTTCCTTGCTATCATTAGAGTCAGAAGGGAGCCCAAGCATCACCTGGCCCTGTGCTTCTCAAAATGGTGGCCCTTGGACCGGCCTCTGACCTCCTGCAGGTCCCTGGTGGGTTTCCAAGCATCAAAAACAATTGTAGGCAGTGGACACAAATATGATGCCTGGAGGGGAGGGAAAAGGCTGCAGGTCCCTCACATCTCCGTACTATGCAAACTTGCATGGAGTTTTCTTGGCAGGCTTTGTTCAGAGAAGGTTTGCCCTTGCCTTCCCCTGAGGCTGAGAGAGTGTGACTTCTTGCCCAAGGTCACCCAGTGGGTTTCCATGGCCAAGCTAAGCATTGAATCCTTGCCTCCACAGTCTTATTAGTCCAACACTCAAAACTACTACTCCATGCTGGCTCTCTGAATATATACTTGCTAGGGAGTTAAGGGCAGCATCTCCATGCCTCCCGTCCTCTTGACTTGTCCTCCATGAACTACTTCGTGAGGGGATGGTTGCCCCTAAGGTACATCTATACATTGTAGCAATAATGCAGTTTGATGCCACTTTAAGTGATGAAGCTCCATCCTCTGGAGCCCTGGGATCTGCAGTTTTGTGTGTTCTTCAGCCTTTTCTGCCAAAGGGATCCGGTGCCTCACAAAACTACAGATCCCAAGATTCTGAAAAATGGAGACATAGCAATTAAAGTGGTATCGACTCAGGGTTCATTTATCCTTCCTTAGGTTGCTAAAATGAGTACTCAGCTTGTTTGGGGGGGGGGGCATAAGCTTACACACATTGTAAACCGCTTTTAGGGAGTGTTTAAGAGCACTGATACGCGGTATAGAAATGTACTTGCTGTTGCTCAGTGAAAGTCTAAGTGTGAAGTATCTCTTGGTCACTACTCAGGTGTAATCTGATCTAGGTATGTTTATATTAAAACATGGAACGGAAAGAAATCTGTGTGTAAATAGATCGGTGGATTTATTTATTTATTTAAAGGCAACTTTTGCTGCTCAGCTCTTTCTTCAGGAGCAGTAAATGCTCCCTAGAGTCGACCCACTGAATGAATGTGGTTTACCTACGTGTCGATTCAACAACTGGTTGCACGGCCCGACCCTAGCTGGGAGTAACCAAGAGGATGCCAGCCAATAGGTTCCCTCAAACTCCAGAAAGGGTATAAAGTCAGATTGGTGCCCGCACTGCAAAACGAGTGCAGTTTGACACCGCTTTAACTGCTAGGATCCTGGGAGTTAGAGTTTGGTGAGGCACCAGCACTTTTGGGCAGGGAAGGCTAAAGCCCTTGCAAATTCCCAGGATCCCATAGGAATGGAGCTAGGACACTCAATGCGGTGTCAATCTACATTATTTCTACAGTGCAGATGCACCCTCAGTTATCTCTCATCCCCATCGCAGGTGGGTTTTCCTTTCCACCGAGAGGCCAGGAGGAGCAGAGGAGGGACTGGAGACCTGGGAGGGCCTCCTCTGAGCAACTACCCTCCAATGGGAGCAATGGAGAGGTTGCTCTTTCTAGGAGGCAGACCCTCCTCTGGTGAGGCCAGGGCTCGGGCAAAGTACCCTAAACGCTAAGCCAGCCTTCTCCCCCCCCCCCCCCCCCCCCCCACTATTTCACACACACACACACACACACACACACACACACACCCTTTAACTCTCCCATCATGTCACTGTTTTGCAAAGTCCTCCTCCTTCAGCTTCCTTCTCTTTCTGCAAAAGGCAGAAGTCTGATCGGAGCACATTTTCCGAAGAGGCTGGAAACAACGGGGGAGAGTCAATATACTTAAGATGCCGCCTTTAAGCACGAAGTTGATTTCATTACATAGATAGATAGATAGATAGATAGATAGATAGATAGATAGATAGACAGACACACACACTATGATGAAATCAATGTATATTTATATATACACACAGGCACACACATTAAAAATATAATCAGTTTCTTGCTCCAAGGCGGAATCTTAAGCCTCGGAGTAACTCCCACCAAGTTCGGTACAAGTCGTTCCTCCAGGAAGTATGTTTAGCATTTTAAAGTCCTAAATCTGGCCACTTTTTACCGAAATCAATAAATGAAATGAAATGCCGTCAAAGGACCCCTTTCCTCTTGAAGGCCGATCGGGTCTCTGAGGTCCTTTGACGGATCGGGAAGGAAGCGGATGAAGAAGCCGGGGTTCAAAAGCACTTCCATCTATCTAAGCGCCTCCTCTCTTTGGGCTGGGAGTTTTGGGGTGTTTTTAAAAAACGATCCTGCTTTTTAAAATGAAAAAGAGGAATGTGATGTTTCTTCTCTTTGGGGCGTTTTGTGCCTCGCCCTAGAGAGAACTGGAGATCCGCAAGGAGGGCTACAAATAAACTGAGCCCGACCCTCTCAAAAGCAGCCTAGTCTGAGAGGGAGAGGCTTCAAGGGAGAGAAATGAAGCAGACACTGGGATCGCTTCGGCTGGAAGGAGGGAGGGTCTGGACTTGATAAACAAATGCGACTTCTTCTGGTCTGTCTGTGTTGTGTGGTTTCAAGTCCTTTCCCGACTCATGTCGGCCCTAAAGCGACCCTATCATGGGGTTTTCTTGGCGAGATTTGTTCAGGGGAGGTTAGCCATTGCCTTCCTCTGAGGCTGAGAGAGTGTGGCTTGGCCCAAGGTCACCCAGTGGCTTTCCAGGGTCGAGCGAGGGATTCAAACCCAGGTCTCCAAAGTCGCCACATTAGCTGTCAAAAAGGTTGCGGGTAACTTTTTTTTTTTTGCAAGGATCCACAGGGAAGAGTGCCAACCTCAGCAGTAGAGGAAGGCCTAGAAAGAAAGAAAGAAAGAAAGAGGATGGGAGAAGAAGAGGGCTCTGAAGACAGGGTTGCCAAAGTAGAAACCGGAGAGGGCTCCTGTGCCTCTAAGAGTGGCGTAGAGGAAGGGGTTTCGACCATGCAACTTGCCATGCAACCAACTAGCAAGAAGAGGAAAGTTCCCTCTTCTCCCCAACCAGAGAGTTCAGAGGTCCTAACCTCAAAGGAGGACAAGTGTAGGACATTCCAGAATAAAGACAGGCCATGACCAAATCAAAGCTCAAAACACTCATCATCGAAATGTAAATCCGTACTTCTCAGTCAGGCTCAGAATGGAGGACATTGTGGAATTCCCTCCCGGACAGAAGGTGGAAATGGAGGACAGATCCTGGGGGGGGGGGAGGAGGACGTCTGTTCAACCATGCCACATACAGGTAGCATCTCCAGCTTTCTAAGTTCTCCAAGTTGGCTTTGGTTTTCGCTACATTTTGACCTTTCTTTCCTCCCAAGGCTCTTGTCCTCCATTTCAAACTTCTGTCCAGAAAGGGTTCCCCAACGTCCTCCATTTGGATTTTGAAGCCTAATTTCAGAAGCATGGGTTTGTATTTGAGTTGGTCATGTCCTGCATATTTTCTCCCCTGGAATGTCCTCCTTTTGTCCTCCAAGCCCAAATGCACGGCTCTGGATCCTCCCAGTGAATCCCAGTGCAACGCTTTCCCTCGAAATTTGAATCGTAAAACTTAGGTCCATTCCCCAAATCATCGGAAACTGTGAATCATTCTTTCTTTCCTGCCTTCCTTTCTTCTCCTGCTTAGTATGAACGTCGTTGTTGTTGTGTGCTTCCAAGTCATTTTTTGACTTCTAGCGATCCTCTCACCGCGTTTTTCTTGGCAAGGAGTTGTTCAAAAGGGGGGGGGGGTTGACATTGCTCTCCCTTGAGGCTGAGAGAGTGTGACTTGCAGCCCAAGGTTTTCATAAATCATCGTAAGCCTGAGGGCAGAGAAATGTCTAATTAACAATTTGTAAGCCTCTCTGATAGCCTTTTGGCTGAAGAGCGGGATATAAATCTATTATTATTATTATTATTATTCGAAGCCTGATCTCCAGAGTCACAGCCCAACACTCAAAAACACTGCACCACCACACCACTATCTATATAATAAATATAACATATAATATATAAATCCAAACATTTCTCTCCTTCCCTTTCTTCTTCCTCCCTCCCTTTATTCTCTCTTCTCCTTCCCTTCCTTCCTTCCTTCCTTTCTCCTTCCCTTTCTTCTTCCTCCTTCCCTTCCCTTTCCTCTCTCTTCTTCCTGCACTCCTTCCCTTTATTCTCCGTTTTCCTTTCCTTTTTCTCCTTCCCTTTCTTCTTCCTCCTTCCCTTCCCTTTCTTCTCTCTTTTTCTTTCTTTCTCCTTCCCTTTCTTCTTCCTCCTTCCCTTTCCTCTCCCTTCTTCCTGCACTCGTTCCCTCTTCTCTTCTCTTACTTTCTTTTTCTTTCTTTTCTTTTTTCTCTTTCCTCTCCCTTCTTCCTGCATGCCTTCCCTTTCTTCTCCTTACATTTCTTATGTCTTCCCCCCCCCCCCCCTCACTCTTTTATTTTGGTTTCTTTTCGCCCAGCTCTCAAGGTCCATCTACACTACATTTTGACCCGACTTTAAGTGCTGTAGCTCCATCCTCTGGGATCCTGGGGTCTGACGTTTCACCAAGCCTTCTCTGCCAAAGGGGGCTTGGTGCTTCACCAAACTACAAATCCCATGGCTCTGTAAGATGGAGCCGTGGCAATCCAAGTGGTGCCGAACTGCATTATTCCTACAATGTGTAAAATGCACCCTCCGTCAAAGGATCGGACTGTCCGAGGAGCCTTTACGTTTACATTGGGACGCTTTGAAATCTGAACCCAGTTCCAAGCTTTGGGTTCGCGGTCAGCCACAGGAACCTAGAGATTCACCAAATCTTTAGCGCCTTTTAGGGGGGGACTAAGCCATAGAAAACCACTCTCAGATTTGCATTTTCAGTGTTGAAAACGACTCCTTGAAAGTTACACTTTCCTCCTCTTTTACTAGATTTTGTTTTCTTCGTAAAATGACATTATTCCTCCCGTTGTTCCAGAGAGAGTCATTAATTTCATGACTTCTTTCTTTCTCCCTGTCTTTGAGAATGTGGCACAGTTTAAAGTGTGTGTGTTGTTGATTTTCCTTTAAATTTGAGAAACCCGTATTCATGTTTCCTTACTATTTTTCTTAAAACCCTTTTCCCAGCCCGATTCCCGACAAAAGCTTTCCTTCTGGCGCCTGCTTTAGCCAGATGCAGCAATAGATTAGGAGCAGGACTGGCCAAATTAAAGGCAAATATTAGAGGAATATTTCGGAATAACAGCAGCGTGGTTTCGATCGTGGTTCGGATGGGCTCCGTTTCGTAGGCGAGGGATGGAAGCAAACCGAAATGAACAGTTTCCGATGAATTTGGGGGAACGGACCCGAGGTTTACGATTAAAAATTCGAGGGAAAGCGTTGGGAACAATCTCGGATTAGGATTCACTGGGAGGATCGGAGCCGAATTGCAGACTCGCGCCGCAGCCTCCTTTCTCCCGCTTCGCTGTAGAAGAAAGAGCCCAGTCTGACACCGTTTTTAACTGCCGTGGCTCCATGCTATGGAATCCTGGGATATGTAGTTTGATGGGGCACCAGAGCTCTCTGACAGAGGAGGTTCAATATCTCCAAAAAGTACAATCCCCGGCATTCGTTAGCATGGAGCCGAGGCAGTTAAAACGGTGTCAAATTGGATTGTTTCTGCAACCTAAAGATTCTCCTCTTCAAATCCCTACTCAGCCATGGAAACCCACTGGCTGATCTTGAGCAAGTCACACTCTTTCAGCCTCAGAGGACGGCAAGGGCAAAGCCCCCCCTACATTTCCCAACATGAAGAAACCCCCTGATAGATTACTCATTTGTCTATTTAATGTCATCCCGCCTTTCTCCCCCGGAGGGACCCGAGGCGGCTTACAGATAAAAACCTTTAAAATTATTCTAAAACCCAAACAAAAACCTTTAAAATTATTCTAAAATCCAAACAAAAACCTTTAAAATTATCCTAAAATCCAAACAACTAAAATCTCTACGTATAAACCTTCGGGTTGGCCATAAATTGGAAGCTTATGCTACTTGAAGGGACGCCGCAGCAGCAGCAACAACAACCACTTAGGACTTTTTCACACAGGGAAATTTGGGAGGTTAAAGTGAGGCCAATGCAAGGTCATCTAGGGCATTAGGGACAACTTCGCAGCCACGTTTCACAAGAGGCAGAAGGCAAACAGGATAGGCTCCAGAGAGAAAGTGAGCTGAATCAGGAATTGAGCAAATTCACAAAGCTATCGTATTTACATTTACATTTTGCTTGAGATGTCACTCTCTTCACGTTAGTGAGAAAGAGAGAGAGAGAGAGGGAGAGAGAGAGAGAGAGAAGAAGAAGAAGAAGAAGAAGAGCGATCCTCAACGTGAGGAAGCACCTCCTTCGCCTAGTAGCTGTGGAGTCTCCTTCTTTGGAGGTCTTGAGACAGAGGTTGGATGGCCACCTGTCACAGGGCAGGAGGAGGCTGGATCGGGTGGCCCTTGGTCTCTCCTATAACCCCCAGAGTAGCCAGGTGTGCAAACTTTCTCCACTAACAATGTGCAAGCAAGCAGCCAGGGAGAAGAAAGAGAGAGAGAGAGAGCATCCAGGCGCTGCAGGTGAGAGCGCACAGGTGCAACAGGTGCGCTGGCGCAGGCGCAGTGGAGGCAAGGAAGGAGAAAGGCCGTCGCGCGCCGCAGGTGCAGCAGTCCCGGGACTCTCTATCTCGCGCGCACACCGCTGCTTCTGATTGGTGGCTGGCCTCTCCAGGTGCACTCGCATCAGTTAAGCATCCTCCCCGGGAGGACAGGGGCCACGCGCCACACAGGTGCTGCTTTCGCCTTTGCAAAAAGAAAAAGGAAAGCGTTTGCAGCATCGGGGGCTCACCTCTGGGCCTTGCCTGGTCGGCGAAGCCGGTGACGGTGTCAGCTCCGTGGGGGGCTGTGCTGGGGGTCCCCTGGCTCCTCCGCTGGTAGAGGGCCACCATGTAGTCGTGGGGGACCACCGTCCCGTTGCGGAAAGGACGCTGGAGCATCCAAGGCGCGGAGGGGCCATCTTTTCCTTCTCCTTGCGGGGTCCAAGGAGGCTTGACCACGGCGGCGTCCAGCTGTCCTGTCCGGAGGCGTCCGGCGCTCCAGAGGCAGCAGAGGCAGAAAGCCGCCGCCGCCCTCAGCTCCATCCTCTGGGCCTCGTCGGAGGAGGAAGGGGAGGAAGAGGAGGAGGAGGAGGGCAAGGCAGAGGCCAAGGCGGCGGGGCTTTGAGGGCTCCTCGGACTCCCCGGCCGCTTTTGAACATTGTGTGCAATCGAGGGGCAGACGGCGAGGATGGAGGAGGCAGAGCAGGAGCCTCCTCTCTCTCCCTCTCTCTCTCTCCGGACCCCGAACAGCGCCCCCTGCCGACGCCCTGCGCCCCAGGAAGGAAAGGAGGAAGGAAAGAAGGAAGGGAGAGAGAGAGAGGAGAGGAGAGGACTCTCCCCGAACACAAACAACTCCTGAGTCATCATCGGTGTTTGCTTTTGCAAGAGAGCCTTCCTCTCCTCCCTTCCCCTCCCTCCCCTCCCCTCCTTCCAGGATTCATTGGGAGGGAGAGAGAAAAATAGATTACATCCATATATATATATATATATATATATATATATATATTGAATCCGTCGGAAATAACACCAGGAGCTGTCGGGGCGGCTCTGCCAACTCTGCCCGCCTCTGCCAGGACCTGCCTCCTTCGCCCCGAGGATCTCGGAGAGAGAGAGAGAGAGAGAGACTGCAAAGACATAGCCCTGTTAGTCTCTGGGATCAGTACTTAGAGAGATCTTGCAGCACCTTTGAGACTGAGAGAAGGCAGTATGAGCTTTCCTAGGCTCTTAGTCTACTTCCTCAGATGCATATTATTATTCAAAGAGATAGCCATGTTAGTCTGTAGGATCAGTACGTAGAGAGAGCTTGTGGCACCTTTGAGACTCACTGAAAAGAAGAAGTCGGCAGCATGAGCTTTCGTAGACTTCAGTCTACTTCCTCAGAAGCTTTTGCTGGAGTGGGAGACATATATATATATATATATATATATATATATATATATGTCATAAATATGTGAGAATGTCAAGGATTTTGAATGTGAATGGACATCCTCAGGTATCAATGGCATATATATGTCCGTCCCTGGCTTCCACTCCACCAAAAGCATCTGAGGAAGCAGACTGAAGTCTATGAAAGCTCATGCTGCCCACTTCTTCCTTTCAGTGAGCCTCAGAAGTGCTCCAAGATCTCTCTACGTACTGATCCTACAGACTAACACGGCTATATCTTTGAACAACAACAACAACAACAACAACAACAACAAATACGCATCTGAGGAAGTAGGCTGAGGTCTACGAAAGCTCCTAGTTATATATACACCACATATAAGTAGGGTCTCACTGAAAGAAAGAAATTGGCAGCGTGAATTTTAGTAGAAAGAGAAAGAGAGAGGGTTTTGCAGGAGGGCCCTTCCTTCCTTCCTTCCTTCCTTCCTTCCTTCCTTCCTTCCTTTCTTTCTTTCTGTCTTTCCTTCTCCCGGAGGAAATTGGAATAGGACGCGTCCAAAGAAGTGACACAGACTTGAGCTCTTCGTTTTCCTCCTCCGTTTCTCTTCCTTTCACCCTTTCCCTCGCTTCCTTCCCCCTCGAAAGCCTGGATCATTTCAGCCTCCGAAGGAGGGGTTCGTGAAAACTGCCTTCCTAAGCACACTCCCTTGCGAACGGCGACAATTCGGTGTAACTCCCATTGAACCCAATGGAAGGGACGGGAGAGTTTTTAGATCGTGTTAAGAGTCCTAGTACAGTACTCCTGCCACTAGTAGTATTACCAGTTACTGCCAAGCTCTTCCTACCATCGATTAGTCCCGAATATCACCTCTACTACCGGTACTTTTAATTTTGACATCGTGATGGAACTGAGTGTTCCACTAAGGGCCAAAACACACTGCAGAAATAATCCAGTTTGGGACCGCTTTAACTGCCCTGGCTCAGTGCTAGAGAATCGTGGGAACTGACAGTTCCCCAAATTCCTTAGCATTGAACTCAGGCAGTGAAAGCGGTCTGAAACTGGTTTTCAAACGCAGAGAAGAACATGGTGCCCATCTTTATGCAATTCACATTATTTGTGCATCCATTACCCCTTATTCCACGTTATTTGCCTGGTGAAGAAGCCAGTGGAGCTTTGAAGGCTTGCAACACACACACACACACACATACATATTGTGCATTTCGGTTGTTCCAATAAAGGTATCGCTGTTGGGTGGATTTCTGATGTGACTGGATTTTGTGATATGGCTAACAGGGATACCCCTGAATATCCCCAGAAGAGTCCTCAAAAGGGGGGACTTAAATTCAGAACTGTTTCAGGCCACCAACATATTTCTTTTCATCCTGATCATATACACCAAAGAGAGATGGATCCCTAGGATGCAGGGCTGCCAGGTAAAATAAGGGGTTTGACAGTTGTGTGATAGAAAGCATTTCAGAAGGTGATGCATACTCAGCAATATGGAGTGAAACATTTTCTGCACCATTGCTAAAGTCACAGGAGCTCTGTCTCTTATTTCAGTTGGCAACCTTACTTGGAAGTAATTGCTCTTAGAAGATTTCAGCATATTGAGGTCACTTCCTTCAGGAAGTTTTCTCTCAAACAAAGAAATAGTTCTGCCCTGTCAGCCTCCCCATTTTTTCAACTCTCTCAACTTTTTTTTCAGAAAGATGGTGGAATAAAGATTTCTTCCTTTACCTGTACTATTCATTAGCTAGAATTCAGACATAGCTGTGATAGTCTCTAGAATCAGTATGTAAAGAGATCTTGTAGCACCCTTGAGAGGAACTGAAAGAAAGAAGTTGGCAGCATGAGCTTTGGTAGACATAAGTTTAGGAAAGCTCATGCTGTCAGCTTCTTTCTTTCAGTTTGTTCAAAGGTGCTACAAGACCTCTATTCGTTAGATAGGTTAGGATGTAACCTATAGTCTGAGTTCTCAGAGAAACATCCTGAGACAGGTTTCTGCTGCCTTGCTGTTTTAATGCTAGACCCTAGCAGACTTGGCTTTGAAAATTTTGATATTTCAATATGTTTTGTTTCCTAAACAAAGGCTGAAGCCTTAGGAAACTTGAATTGCTCACAATCACTTTCTCTGGTGCTTCCTTCCAGGGAGGGTTGCTGGCTTCCTATGAGACTTGTCCAGGGCAGTCATGAAGGGCAACCCCAAAGGTCAAAGGGGCTTAAGGAGGAAGATGGGAACCCCATTGATGGTTGCCTTCCTCCAGACATTCAGTTAGTTCAGAGTTGAGGGTCATCTACTTTAACAGAAAGAGGATATAGCCTGGTGGAGTGGCTTGAGTATTGGGCTAGAAGTGTGAGAGGCCCACCATAGAAAGTTATTGGGTCACCTTGGGTGAGTCACGCTCTCTCAACCTCAATCCCTAGCGAAGAAAAGTCCACATAACAGCAACCACCTTTTTAGAAAGAAGGAAGGGAAGGAGGGAGGGGGGTGGTAAGAAAGATAAGAAGGGGAGGGAAGGGAAGGGAAGGGAAGAAGGGATGAAAAGGAAGGCAGAGGGGAAGAGGGGAAGGAAGATAAGAAGGGGAGGGGAGAGAAGGAAAGAAAAGGAAGGATGCATGGAAAGGAAGGAAAGGGGAAGAAAGATAAGAAGAGGGAAGGGAAAGAAGGAAGGGAGGATGGAAAGGAAAAGAAGGAAGGAAGGGGGGAACGAAGGTAGGAAGGAGAGAGGGAAGAAAGATAAGAAGGGAGCGGAAGGAAGGAAGGCAGGAAGGAAAGAGAAGGAAGGAAGGCAGAGGGGAAGAAAGATAAGAAGGAGAGCAAGGACGAAAAGGGAGGGAGGGAGGGAGGGAGGGGAAAGAAAGATAAAGGAAGGGAAGGGAAGGGAAGAAGGGATGAAAACGAAGTAAGTAAGAGGGGAAGAGGGGAGGGAAGATAAGAAGGGGAGGGAAGGGAAGGAAAGGAAAGGATGGATGGATGGATGGATGGATGGATGGATGGATGGATGGAAAGGGAGGAACGAAGGGAGGGAGGAAGGGAGGGGGAAGAAAGATAAGAGGAGGGAAAGGAAGGGAAAGAAGGAAGGAAGGAAGGATGGGCAGGTTGTTTCCACACTCCACCCAAGCAATTCACAGAAACCCGCATTGAAGAGACTGGAGAGTTCAGACGTGCTTCGGTTGGGGTGCTCCCCATCCTTTTCCCGATTGGTTTAGTTGCCTGCCAGCCTCCCAAACCAGTCCCCAGACCCAAAATTAACGGTCCTGGGTACCAACCAATCTTCACCCCTTCCGAAACGTGTCCAGAAACAGATAGCACTGATGTCGGGTGCTTCCGCCCTGCAGAAACAGCGCACCACTTTAAGTGCTGCAGCCCCATCCTAAGGCATCCTGGGATTTTGGTTTCACGAAGTCCTTAGCCTTTCCTGGCAAAAGGTGCTGCTGGTGCCTCACAAAGCTACAAACCCCAGGAACTCGTAGGACGGAGCCGTGGCAGTTAAAGTGAGGTCAAGCTGCATGATTTCTACAATGTAGATGGGTTTCTGGGATTTGTCGGTTATTGTGGCCCCGGAGCTCTCCGACAGAGAAGGCTAAATTTCTCCCCAAACTACAGTTCCCAGTGTTTCTTAGCACTGAGCCAGGGCAGCTAAACTGGTGTCGAGCTGGATTGTTTCTGCAGTCCCTCCGGGGAGAAAGGTGGCATACAAACGAAATGAAAGAAACAAGTACATTAAATAAATAAATAAGTCCCATTGACTTCAATGGAGCGGAAGGCCATAGAGGCAGCCTTGCGACACGATCCTCACAAGTGAGTCCTAATGAGTTCAATGTGGCTCACTTCTAGGAAAGCAGGGATAAGATTGGTGCCCGAGGGCTTAATCCAAAACAGATTTACTCACACGTCAATCCCGATTATTATTATTGTTGTTGTTGTTGTTGTTGTTGTTGTAATAATCCCCCCTTCCACCCACTTTGTATCCTCTTTCCTTTCAGAACTCAGCAAAGCAAGGCACTGCAAAGAGAAAAGCGTAGTGGAAAAAAAATAATCCAGTCTTCAATGGGATTGTCTAGTAAGTGCTTTTAGGGCTGCATCTACACTGTAGAAATAATGGAGTTTGACACTACTTTAACTGCCATGGCTCCATCCGACAGAACCCTGGGATTTATAGTTTGGGCAGACAGGGCTAAAGAGCTTGTAAAATGACAGATCCCAGGAGTCCCATAGGATGGCGTGACCGCGCTTTAAAGCGATGTCATAGTGCCTCGTTTCTGCAGTGTAGATGCCCCCTTGGGATCGCAGCTGCCTTCTTGGAGGTCTCCTTGTTGGGGTCGAGGATGCTGTTCAACTGGGATACACGCAAGAAGAGACCCCTTACTCTCTGTCCCCTTCAACCCTCTAGATCTTGTTGAACTGCCCTTCCCAGCAGTCCCCGCTATTAGCTAGGCTGGAGCTGCTGGGTCTTGCACTCCAAGAGCATCAGGAGGGCTACACGATTGTGCCCCTCTCTCTCTTCAGTGGGGAGAGGAATCGGCATAAACCGTGCAGCAAAGAAGGGGAGGATGAATGGTTGTTTGCAGGGAAAGAGGCTTTGCCAGAGAAAGGAGGACTGGAGGGGCTTGGGATGCCAAGTGCAACCCCGGTGCCAAGGACAAGTCCAATGGGGGAGCGCCAAGGCCAACGGGACAACAAGGGCAGCTTGGAAACGGAGGAGTGATGATGGTGAAGATGAAGATGTAGGTGAAGAAGATGATGAAGACGATGGTGAAGACGATGATGGTGGTGGTGGTGGTGATGTCGCATCCACAGGGTTGCCATGAGTCAAGATCAACTTGAATGCAGCTAACAACAAGAACAGCAACGTTTAAGGGGTGCCAAACTGGGCTATTTCTGCAGTGTGGCAGGAGCCTATGTTTCCTAGGGTTCCTTGGAGGACTAGTGTCAAAAGGCATTCTTTGCGTTTTGTGTGTGCTAGAGTTGATGTGATGGTGGCAGCAGGGATTTCTCTTCTGTTCAGTCCTTGAGCATGCTTCCTAAAAGAAATGACAGGAGGGATGTCTTGACAGTACTCTAATGAGTACTATAAGGAGAATACTTTTAAGGTGCGAGGGGCAAGTACATTTTGGGCTCCCTAAGAAATGTATTTGCCCTTTCTGGCACTATGAGCATTTCACCAGGATCAACTTTACTATTACAACCACAAGATGGATGTAGGCCTGTTGTTGTTGTTGTTTTGTGCCTTCAAGTCATTTCCAACTCATGGTGACCCTAAGGTGAACCTATCATGGGGTTTTCTTGGCAAGTTTCTTCAGAGGGGGTTTGCTATTGCCATCCTCTGAGACCAAGAGTGTGTGACTTGCCCATGGTAGCCCAGTGGGCAACCTCGAGTTGTGAGCACTTCATCAGTGAGCAATTCACCAGGATCAACTTTATCGTTCCAACCACAAAATGGCTATTCCAGAAGGCCCCAAACACAAGATGGTTGTAGGTTCTTACCTGACAGTAATTAAAAGGGCCCATTAAGTTATTAATTACCATGATGATGATGATGATGATGATGATGATGATGATGATAACTAGTTACAATAGTTTGGTTCAAAATTGTAGGTCTCCAGATCACAATGTTCCTTATTTTCCCCTAAAGAGCATATTTGAAGACCCATGGAACCTTAGAGCAGCAAAGAGCTTCTAAAATACCCAGGTATTTTTATTCCTTCCCCAGAAATACCATCAGATGAAGCAAGAGATGGTGGCTGCCCAGGTCAGCAGGCTCTAGCACAGCAGTGCTTGATGTTTTGGACTACCTTTCCCATAATCTCTGGTCACTGACCCTACTGTTGGAGCCTTCTGGGATCTGAAGTCTGAAACACCTGGAGAGAGGTGGGAGACAAAGATTCCATGCCTCTGCTCTGTCACAAGTTTTTGCACATCCATGGACACAGAGCCAGGCAAAGCAACTATCACAATGGACCTTTCTGTCTATCATTCATATTTGGTTAGGATCTGGCTCACCACGTGCAGCAAAGCCTAGGTAAAATACACATCTTGGAAAAGACACTTTTTTGGACAACAACTCTGGCTAGGGGATTCTGGGAGGTAGGAATAAAGAAATAGGGGGAAGTTTGGTTGTTATTCGGTGTTTAAGCTTTATTGACTTTAGGCCAAGGTCAGCCCTTGCTGACAACATCCAGGAGCAGCAGGTTCCTCCAGAAAGCAGATAAAATGTCACAATTCCTGCCCACAGTTCCAAAGGACTCCAGCCACACCTTATGTGGGTTCCTTCCTTCCATAGGTTCACTCTTCCTATTCTATTCCAGCTCCTCCCAAGGCTCCCAGCAACACAACTAGGTTAGCTAAACAGACCTTCTACTATTTTTAGGCAATATAACCATGGTCACTAGAACAAGTTGGAGATGTCTCTAGCCTTCATGGTCTGCTTTCAGAATTCCTGGTGGCAAAGGGGTGCATCATTGCTCAAGATGGAAGACGAGCTTGGAGAAATACCTTCTTAGACTACAGCTTCCAAAATCTGCTAGCCGTCATAACTGATAGTTATGCTAGCTGAGGGATTCTGGGAGTCATCGTCCAAAGGGAACTTTTTCAAGCTCTAGGACCCAAGTGACTTCACCAAGCCAACAAACTGGGTATAGATAGAGATGGGATGTGAGTCTCAGACACCATCCCACAGTCCAACTCTCACTCCCAGTGATGGTAGACAGAAAAGGGAAATCATATTAAGCCTCAGATTACATATACAAAAAAGGGAAATCAAATAGTGGAAAACAAAACTACAAATTTTAGTTCTTCACATGCTGGACAAATTAATGGATGGAATTTATGGCTATACAGTGCAGTGATAGCTCACTGGACTAGATTTATAAAGGTTTTTGGCAACAGAGTTGGGTGTACTATTACGTGGACTGAGGCTACATTCTCAAGTAGCAATTTCCTAGCGGATCCTCCTAGCTGCCCCCCTTCTGTTAGAGGACAGAACCATGTATGCCACACAACTTGTGAATGGTCCCCTAAAGTAGCCTGTGGTTTGATGGGCAGTGCTGACAAAAGATTCAATTGCTACTCTGGTGGACTTCTGTACCTGGAGTGAAGTGGGGGTACAAACTTGTCTTCTACTTCAAACAGCAAAATGTCTTGGGCTAGTCATGATAATGAGTCATGGATGCTAGAAACAAGCCCCAAGGCCACAGATCTGTCTGCAGAAGCTTGATAAGATGTTTGTTCAACAAAGCAATGAGACTCTAATGAAGCAAAACAATGCATTTATTGGCAGCCATGCAGGTGTAGCCTACTCCCATGACTATCTCTGTCTGAAATAGTCCCCAAGGACCGGCTGTTGGGACAGATTGTTCCAATAATTCCATTTTCATATTTGCACTGGCATGGATGCTGACTGGTGCAGCTGCAAAATCTATTGCTTAGATCCAAGTTTGCACACTTCTCTGGTTCTTAAGATGGAGGTCAGTGATCAGCGAAGTTCAGTGATCCATAGAACTTCAAATATCCAAAGGACTACCACATAGAAGAGGGGAAAATACACAATTCGCCGTTGTCTCAGAGTCTAATGGGCTTAAGTTGAAAGCAGGTAGATTTCATCTGTCAGTTGGGAAAACATTTGTGACAATAATAGCAGCTCTCAACAATGGAACCAATAACTTAAAGAGGTGGTGGAGCTGCAGCTCTTCAAGCAGAGGTTGGAAACCCATCCGTCTGATGATGCACCAGGTAGTGATTTTCTGCATGAAGCACAAAGTTGGCCTATGCAGCCTACAAGGCCATCCTCCTATGCTAGGATTCTGTGATTTTATACAAATAAAGAACTATGCTGGTCAACAACATTCCAGCTCACTGAGCAGCTTGTTTCAATTAAGGTTTGTATCATTTGCATTTATGACATCACCTTATGTACTCACTCAGTTCAGCCCAAGATTGTCTGCGTTCATTCTGCCCACAGGCCAAGAAATTGTGCCCAGCCTTCTTGCCTGAAGCCTTTTTAAACTGGAGACTCCAAGATATGAAATCTGGACCTTCTATTTGGGGCAGCAGGTTCTTCTGTGTTACTGAGCACTGGGTTCTCTACACATGCTGCCGCCTGATTAATTGGGAAGCAATTAGTAACTATGTTGGTTGTCCAGCAGTCCACGTCCCATGAATATCAGTGGAGTTTGTTCTGATTTATGCTGACAGCCAACTACCACCACCCTTCATCTTTTGGTTCTCAAGGATGCACGTGGTCAGTGAACGTTCTGTCCTCTCCGTCCCACAGTGTCCATCAGAGAAACAAAGACACAGCGTTTCCCCGCATCTGTTCTACATTGCAGCTTCATCAAAACCCTTTTGGGTTTTCTTGAATTTCCATCCATCCTGCCCAACCAAGGCCAGCTGCAGGACCTTCCAAGGCTGCAGTGGCTCCCATGTTCCTCAAGTGAGGCTCCCCTTCCTCTCTTTGGACCGATCTACATTTCTTCCTTCAGTAAATGGTGCCAACATTTGGTGTTTTTCCCCCCTCCTCCCTTTGTGTGTACACACTGTTGTGTTGGCAAATGGCTTTCTTGGACTCACCATCTTTTTGGAAACCTAATTAGCAGACTGCCATAGCAGAAATTGGACAGGAAAAACTGTTGGGTTGTTTAAACACACGTGCGTGCACGCACACACAATTTTATAACTCAATTAGTAAGTCCGTGAAGGAAAAACAACAACATGGAGCCAAGTCAGTTTTCTTCCCCCTTCTTTTTTAATTCATCTGAACGTGCCAAAAATCAGAACCTTGTTCCAATGGAGGATGACATCCCTTCCACTCCAGAGGACTTGCCAGTCTTAGCCTTAATCCCCGACACCTGCCCTTAATTATATGTAGGCAAACAACTCTCCCTCTGGCCTCATTGGCTGCCAAAAGTCTATGCCCATCTCCTTCCCTTCATGCTAACATGTTCCCCGGAGAACTTGAGACCAGGCGATAAATCACTAAACTGTCATCTTGGGCAGTCTTCAAATTTAAGTGCATTTAGCAGGCATTTTTTAGCCTAAGAGACATATTCCCACTCTTTGTCCTTGCCTTTCAGAAATGTTTGTTCTTATGTCTCTTCACATCAAATCCGACTTGTGGTGACCTTATCACAAGGTTTTCTTGGCTAAATTTATTCAGAGGAGATCTGAAATTACCTTCCTTTGAGGCTGAGAGAGTGAGACTTGCCCAGTGGGTTTCTATGGCTGAGTGGGGATCTGAAGTCTGTTCTCCCAATGTCATAGTCCAACGCTCAAACCACTAGACCACACTGATTTTCCCTCAAAAATGTTCTTTCTACTGTTTCCAGTATAATCCTATAAATGTCTTGCCAGGAGAAAATTTAATTAAGCCCAATAGCACTTATTTCTAAATGGCATCAGTGCCTGGTTCTCTTCTGATAGAACAGTCTGAGTGCAGATCTAGGGACATTTCAGAATGAGTCCAACTTCTTTATTTTTATTTATTGGAAATTGGTGCACGTTGCAACAAGGATGATTTTCTCTCTCTCTCTCCACTTGGATGTTTGTTTAGTTTTCTTGATGAAAATGTTAAGCTGATCTCTTCCATTTTTGGCTCCAAGGAATGACACCATTCTGCTTCCAGATTTTTGTTGTTGTTGTGCAATCCCTCTGCTTCAGTTCTATCATTTTACTGGGGTGTGAGTGTGTCCAGATGACTGCCTTCCATCTGCTAACTTCCTGAATTTTCCACCAACCTCTTGCCCCCCCCCCCCCAAAACCCATTAAGAAGAAAAGACAAAGTAGCCATGTGATGTCTTTTCGGCTGTGATGTTCACAGTAGCCCACCTTCAAGCACCCATAGTGTTGGTACCAAACTAAAAACTAGAATGCTTCTTCTGGGACGATATGACCAATATTGCACAGTAACATCTGGATGTACAGCTGTTCCACTGTATTGCTAATCTCACTGATTTTATCTGGCACAAATTTCAAGCTGGTCTAAATCAGAGCATTAGAGGGGGAAAAACACAGTTTTAATACTAATGCCCAGAACCCCTCTGTGCCCGTGCTGGCCAGGGAATTCTGGAAGTTGGAGTCCAAACACACAAACACATACCCCAAATTGCAAGCTCTAGTTTATATGTTGCCCTATTTCATCAACTTTGATTTCCATCGTGCTGCTGTGTCTTGGAAACACAATATGTAACACATGACACCATCATGTTGTGAGTTCCCTGGACCTGGTCACCGGTGCTTGCTGGAGCAAAGGGGAGAAAATGTATAACATGATAGACAATGTCTGCATCCATAACAGGAGGATGTCCTGTGACAGATGAATGTTCATAGAGGTAACAAGATGGAGATGTCAGTTTCCAGTGAGGGAGTTACATCTGGGCCTATTAAAAGCATCTAAACTGGCCCTTAGCAAGGGATTTATAACAGACATACTTGTTTAAAAGTGCTGGTGCTAGTTCCTCTCTACACTCCTTCTCTTTTGCTATTTTTTAGCATAAGCTAAGACCAGCCAACTGCTTATGAAATAAAGACTGAAGACAAACGTCTCTTGAGAATCACAACAAGAATAGAACTATTGAATCAGTGGGATTTACATAAGCACAGACTTACCATTTAGTAGGTCTGCTGTAACAGGGACTACTAGTAGGTCTTGATATACAACCATAAATAAATAACGATACTGATAAATGCATTCTTTCTTCACTATGAAAATGAAATCTGCATGGAAGGGGATTCTATTCAGTTTTGTGACGGTGGATAAAAACCTTATCCATCATGACAGCCAGCATGGTGCAGTGGTTTTTGCATGGGACTATGACCAGGGTTCAAATCCTGATTCAGGCATGGAAACCCATACCTCCGGTAACGATGAATATAGAGCCCAATGAGTTTTTCTTGAGAGAAAGGACTTTGACAACACCATGGACCAATTCAAGTATCTCATACACAACTGCAATAAATTAACACTTCAAAACTAATCTATTTCTTAAATGGGTACCCAAAATACATGCCTATTTGGGGACTGTTTAATCTTGTCTAATCATGCAGTTATGATAATTTCTGTTAAACTGAGGCTTAAAAAAAGAATCTGTACTTATGTTTGTAACTCCTAGAAATTTTAAATTCATACACACCTGTATTAATGTCCTTATAGATTCCAAATAATATCTGTTTTGAAAGCTGACCTCACCATTGTCTACAGAGAAGTCATACTATAATTTCCTGTGGGTCACCGGTGAACAAGTGGCAGCCTGCTCCAGATTATCTAGTATGTTTTTTCCATTTTGCCAATGGGGGAAGTTGGGTTCTCCCTGCAAGTAGAGAGGCAGCTGTATCTGTTTCTTTGCCACTGTACCTATGGTGGGTTGTGTGGTGGAACCAGGGCTTAAAGACTCAGCACACTTCAACTTTTTGATGAGCAGGAATGACAACATCATGTGCAACTCCGCAAGGCTTTCTTGGAGGTCTCTCTTTCTTAGGGTCACCATAACTCAAAGCTGACTTGACAGCAGCTAATAGCAAAGGCTTTCTGTCCCCTCTATGCTTCATTGTGATCCTCATGGCAGCTGGAGATGGATTTTCTAAATAGCGATATGTGTGTGTGTGTGTACGATGTACAAATGCATGGACAGCCACTGACATAATGTACACACATATATAAATAGATATGGGTCCACACAGCCACCTGTATTTCTTGGTAGGCTCCTGGGATGTGTGGCTATATAGACAGTTGTGATGCAGGCATATTCTTCAAAACAGATAATTACATCACTGTGCCTGTCTTCCTCTTAAATGTGAAATTCTAATTTCATACATATATTGCTGCTGCAGTTGAAGATTGTTTTAGCCTTCCAGAAAAGAAACCTTGAGGAAAGAAAAATGAAAAAACACCGTCACAGAATTCCACACTGCAGCAATAGGGACAAAAAGACAAGATCAGTGTTAGGAGGGATCAGGACTGGGCTTCTGAAAGCTCAAGAAGGATCATGTGGATAAATATAGTCTACAAGCCAATCAATCAGGCAGGTAAGCAAGAAAAATGCAATGGTTATCCATCCATTGTGCTTTGCCTAACTTTCAGACTAATGAAGACTTGTGGAGATTAGGTTGGTCCTAATCAAATTATGGCTTTTGGATTCTCGTCGCATCCCCATTATAGATGAAAAAAACATCTTTTGGTTTTGTATGCCCCTTGAAAATGAACAAATCCATTCATGTTAGAGCAGGATCTGAAAATGAACCAAGAGGATGTTCTTCCATCTAAAGATGAAGTATTATTTGCATGCACATTCTTTCAATTCTGTAAGTAACACTACTCCATTTGGCTACTCTCAATTAATTATTTTTAATGCTTTCTCTGACCTTTCATTCATTAACTGACAAGCAAGCTGTGTGTTTTGCTTAAGGTGGGAGAAAGCTGTAGTAAACTGCTGGTTTTATTTTTCACGTATGTGGAATTGGCCATCATGTGTGCCCCATCCCTAGTGTAGGTAACCTGAAATGTGGATAGGTCTGAGAAGAGCCTGATTCAACTAAGCCTGCAGCCTTTTCCTATACTCTTAAGAAAGAGACCACAACAGACATTCTCAATTGAGTCTAGATCTACTACTTATACTTAGAGAAAACCCACTGAAATCATGAAAATTTGCCATGAATTTTCTATAATCAACTCAAATTCCATTTTTTCAATGGACTTTTTCCAAGTAAGACTGAGAGTGCATCCACACTGCAGAACTAAAGCAGTCTGACACCACTTTAACTGCCACGATTCCATTCTACAGAATCCTGGGATTCGTAGTTTGATGAAGCACCAGAGCTCTCTGACAGACCAGGCTGAATAACTCCCCAACCTACAAATGCAAGAATTCAGTAGGATAAAGTCATGGCAGTGAAAGTCATGTCAAACTGCTTTAATTCTGCATTGTGGATGATCCTGATTCTGGATTCAATTATGTCACTTTCACTACTATCAAGCCTCCCTCCTTCCATCATCCAGCCTGATGAAGAGTTCTGGAAAACGCAAAAGCTTGCTATCATTTTGTGACTTTGTGATTGACTGGGGTAGGAATCATGCAGTGTTCCAGATGTTCTTAGACTGCAATCCCAGCTTTCCTCAACACTGGCTCTGCTGGTTAGGAGTGATGGAAATAATCAGGAAGACCATATGATTCATACCCATGTAGTAAAGGTATTTCATTTTGGACTGCATTTCTGGAAAAAAAATATGTGTGGTGTGATGTCTCTAATAAAAATGATTAGACAGCAGGATCAGAAGAAGAAAACAAAGAAGGACACTGGGTTTAAAAACACCGCTTTTCGAATCCATTACAAGCCAACATTGTGGTGATCACCAGCACTAATAGGATTTCAGAAATAAATAAATGGACAAACTCACAATGCCTCGATCTGGTGAAAATCATTGGTTATCAACCACAGCCATTAAATAGGACCTCCATAGGCAGGAACAGTTTCCTTTGGATTATGAGTTTCTCCAGCCAAATGATGAGAACAGCTCACTCAGTCATGACCTGCTTTTCCTCTTTCAGAATCAGAAGAATGGCCATTTTAGGAGAAACAGTGTGAATATATATATTTTTTAATTACATGCTTTTGTTTAAATGGGGATTCTGTAGTAATCAATCCAAATATTGAATGATAGGTAGTATTTTTTTCTTGGCATGTGCTTTAAGAGGTGTTAGGTACCGACACTGAAATCTACATAGTCTAAAATGGATTTACTTCCACACAGTTATTGTAAACAAATGTTTGGAAAAAAATCAGTCCCCAAAAAGAAAGAAAGGACAAGAATAAAAGAAGAAAGAAAGAAGAACCACTTCCATCTATGAATGAATCTAGGGGAATCTAGGGGAAATGTGGAGTGTGAAATAATAGCAGTAATGCTAGCAGTATCGATACAGTTAAACCAAACTTGGAAACCTGTAGCCCAGTAAATGTTATTAACTACAACTCCCATAATCACTGGCTATTGGTTGGGGCTCATGGGAGCTGAAGGCCAAATGTAAAGAACAGAAATCATCATAATTTCAAAGGCTCTTTGCCTGCAGCCCAGCCATTGAAAATTTCTTCCAAAAGGAACAGACTGTAGCCTTATTTTATTAATACACTGGAGTACACCACCATCTGCTGGCTAGTGTTGTGTATTGCTGCCCACAGGACCTGTTCAACATTAATGAATAAACAAGAAATGTACAACTTGGATCAGCAAAGCTGGGACAAAAGCCCAGCCAGGTCCATAATAGGAATATAAGTTACTGTATATATACGTCTATAAGTCGACCTCATATATAAGTCGAGGTCAAGTTTTGGGGCCAAAATTATGGATTTTGCCATGACCCATCAATAAGTCGAGGGTAAAACTTGGAAGTTCCTTCAGTGTGTGTATGTGTGCATACAGCAAGAGAGACTCTAATTGAGGCTGTTTGTTTCAACTTTGGTTTCAGCCTTTACCCAGACAGTGACAGCAGGAGAGGGTCTCTGTTTGTTTAAAAACAATCACTCAGGGCAGTTTTTGCTTGGTGCAAGAGAAAAAAAAAACTATCTTCCCACCGCATGGGGAAATCTGAAAGAGCTGCTATCACAGTTACCATACTGAGCTGTAAATAAGTCAACCTGGGAGTCAATTTTTGAGTTTATTACATGCGGGAGAAAGCGTCATGCTCCCGTTTTTTCTGTTACCATTGTGTAATTGCACAATTGTGAAATAGCAATGAAACAGTAACGGGAGAGGATCACACCTAAACCAAAAATGATGCAGTTCTACTTTAATTACAGAAGAATAGCGCTTTTAGTGTACATACCTGAAGCATTATGGTTCCATTTTTTAGTCTCTGCAGCAGCGCAGAAGAGATATCCTGGTGGTTCAGGAAGTAATATTGCCAAATAGCAAGCTGTGAATAAAACTGCAATTACAGAAATGCACAGTTGCGCAATTGTAGTTCTTTGTAAATACACACTTGTGGCAATAACATGTAGATGTTTGAGAAGCAGTGGTGTCACCCCCTTTCAGGGTGTCGCCTGGTGTCATTCACAACATCTGCACACCCCAAGTGTCCTTACCCCCCCTCACTGCAGCCATTTAAGGCACAAAATTAAATGAATGCAAAACAATTCTGTACATAAGAGCCAAGTATGGGATTCCAACTTATGCTCCCTGTTTAAAATGAAGTGTTAGCATACCAGCCTCCCCTGCACTGTATGTGGAGTTTCTATATCTTCATATCTGGAACCAGAGGTCACAACGACCTTTGGAACACCAAGGAACTTGCCTCAGATGCCATCTGAGCCATATACCACTCTTCAGGACAGGTAAATATCACCCCCTCTACAACTCTAAGCCTCCACTATCCAGTTTTCATACTTTCATATTTCAGTTAACTTTGTATGGTGTTTCTGGCTGAATTGCTATCATGTGCATCTGTGCCAGCCACATATGTTGGCGAAACATCAGGAATAAGCTCTTCTAGAACATGGCCACATGGCCCGAAAAATCCACAAAAAACTATGGATGCCAGCCATGAAAGCATCCTACTTCACAATGTGACAACTTTTTTTAATTGTAACATAAGGCGGACTATAGTAACTACTGGGAGTGGGTTTTGCCTTGGAACTATAACTTTCCAAGCTCTGCTCTCAGGCTCTTATGGACACAACAGTTTGCCAAAAGGAAAAAAAAAGAAGAACACAGCTTAAAGTTGATGGATTAAACTGTCATCAACCAATTAATAAAAGCAACAGGTTTCTAGCAAAATGCACTGTGTGGGTATATGTTTGTAGTATTATCTTTGAGCTGACAATGTGTGATATGAAATTTATGTCAATGGTGATGAATCTGTGTTGGCACATTTGCACAGGCAAGTCATCACTCAGCATTAGATGAAATGACTGATAATCAAGTATATGTTGGCCAGTTCAGAGTTTTGCTCTTGGGCTGTGAAAGCAGCCTGAGTTCACATCCCCACACACCTTAATCTACCTCATAGACGTGTTATGAGGATCACATGCAATAACCCTGAGAACATTACCATGAGATCTTTGAAGGAAAGATGACTGCATGCAAGTAACACATTCTGTTAACATGGCCCCTGCCTTCTGAACATACTTTGCTCTGGGCTAGATAAAAACTCCATTTACTCCATCATTCTGTTAGCATACCAACCAAATGGTGTACATCTACACTATAGAAATAATGAAGTTGGACACCACTTTTAGTGCTGTACCTTCATTCTCTGGAATCCCGGAGGTTTGTAGTTTTGCAAGGCCTTTAGTCTTCTCCTTCAAAGCCAGCTGGTGCCTCATGAAACTCCAAATCCCGGGATTCTGTAGGATAGAGCCACGGCAGTTAAAATGGTGTCAGACAGTGTAGATGCTTCTCAGGATAGCTATGTGAAACCAAAAAACAAGATATAACTGCATTATTTGCATGTGTTTCCTTACTGAATGTTCTTTCCAAAATAAGAAAATTTGCCCATTCAATTCAGTTGGAAAAATTTATAAGGAAACCACCAAAAGAATAAAACACATCAAGTTAAGAAAACTAAAAAGCAACACAGATATGAACTATACTTTATAGAATATACTTTACCACCATCCTGGCTCCTTTTCACATTATATAATTATAGCGCTATGATTCTATGTTAATAGCCATCCCAACATCCTATGGAAGCCTGGTATTGGTAGCTGAGAGGTATTTAAAATTCTCATCTGGAGGTCCTGTTCCCTCAAGTTTGTACAGAATAGAGCTGTGGCAACTAAAAAGTGGGTTCATAGTGCTATAATTGTGTGGTGTGGAAGGGCTCTTTGTTTTGGCAGAAACAAACTCTTAAAAACAGGTAGTTCTAGTTACATTTACTAGGACTACTGCCACACTGTAGAAATAAAGCAGTTTGACCCCTCCTTAAATTTCCCTACTCAGTGCTATGGCATTCTGAGATTTGTAGCTTGGTGTGTCACCAGATCTGTCTGGCTGGAGAGATTGTGGTTGGAAGATTCTGAAGCTGTCACCCCCCAAAGTTACTTTTTCATGTTCTGACCCCTAGCAAATGGAAATTATAAAGTCTACACAGACAGAAAGATTGTATTGCACAAATCTGTGGCAAATGGTGAAATGTGAGCTTGCTCTTCTTTGCTGGGTGCTGTGAAATTTGCTTGTGATTTACACAAGCCTCCCTAAGTTTGCCAGAAATAAGACATCGTAACTTCAAGAGAGTTCTGCCTGCAGCCAGGCAAGTGGTGGCAAGTTTATCTCCCAGAAGGGATTGTTTAGGGCTTTTGTCTTGATCAGCTCTGACATGGCCCTTATGATGACTTACAAGTGAAATGTTTATGATGCTGGGCTGGGCTGGGCTGGGCAGGGGGTGTTTGATATGGACAGCAAGGATATTGAAAAACACTGAAGGAATTCTTCCAGCTCTTTTGTTTTGAGAATGCGTGAATAGGCTTTTAAAAATGCTGCCTTGCCAGACTATCAATACCTTAGTATAAGTGTCACAGTATAAAACAGCAGACTTTAAATCTAGGGATTCAAGCAAAGGAGTCCTGATATTAAACCCCCCTACAGGCTCACATCTGTGTTTTGTAACTGTCATACAGAGGTAGAAGATATATAGGTGAGCTTTCTTCAAACTCCAGGGCCCTCCAGATGTGTTGAACAACAGATCTTCTTTCTAGGTGACCACGTGCCTCATCTTTAAAATGGATCATACTCCCAGAAACCTTTAGGGCTGCATCTGCACTGCAGAATTAATAAAGTTTGACACTGGTTTAACTGCCCCGGCTCAATGCTCTGGAATCCTGGGATTTGTAGCTTTGTGAGATGGCCTTCTCTGTCAGAGAGCTCTGGTGCCACAACAAACTACAAATTCCAGGATTCTGTAGGAAGGAGACAAGGCAGTTAAAGCAGGGTCAAACTGCTTTACGTCTGCAGTGCAGATGCAGCCCAAGAAACACAATCCAAGAATTTGCCTCGTTTGCTCTCTCATTTTGCCTTCCTGGGGGAAAAAGCTAGCTGACAGCACTTTGGCAGAGACAATACAACTCACTGCATGTGAACAAGGTACATGAGGGCAGTATAGCTTGTTTTCAAGGAAGATTGTCCCTTTTGTGGGGTTTCTAGGAATGCAACCCACATTGAAAAATAGGGAACATGGTCCCTGCACTTCTTGTTTACCTAAGAAAACAATGCAGGGAAGCACCGAATGATATCCTGTTTAAGCAATAGGATATTCCTTCTCCTACTCCCCTATTTTTGCTTTACTGTATTTTTTCTTAATAAATAGTAATAATATACATATATTTACAGAGGACAAAACGTGATAACCTTGTCAAAGGGTACACCTTTATTGGCCAACCGAAATGCACAATATACTTGTTGCAAGCTTTCAAAGCTCCGTGGGCTTCTTCATCAGGCAAGATGTTACAAACCAAACAGGAGGGGGGAAATTGGAGATGTTAGTCAGATGCCTGCATGTAGGAGAGACTACAGCAGTTTGCTTTTGGCTGAGCAAATTCACGTGAATTCGAATTGTGTTCGAACTGACTTCCCATTGCCCGAAAATAGCTTGCCATTGCCCGAAATTGCATGTGGTAGTCTATCACGCAATAACGTTAAACCCCATGGTTGTGTTCGGATTGCCATTGGATGATACTTCCAGTTTCCCTTGTCTGATAACGTCCTCAGAGACCTGTGGGGGGCAAAGGTAAGCTGTGGATTAATTTGCTCTATCTGCAAATGCAGCAACTCACTTCTTCCTGGCTTTATGGGTGATTAAGGCTATCCTGGATTAAGTGGATAGGAGCCCAAAACAGCAGTCCTAAAGCAAAAAAGAGGCTTTCACATAAGAGGTTAAAATTAAGTCTTGGGCACCCAAGATTACTACTGGTTTAGCATTTGTGAAGCTTTGCCCGAAAGCTTAAAACATGGCAGTCAATTCCCCAAGTATGCATATGTTACGAATTAGCATATAGCTAGTTCATCCAATAATATATTGAAATACATGTAATTACACTTAATTTACAAACATTTTATTGGGTCAAGGAAGGCTAAGGATTTTGCTCACCAAGATGTAAACCAGACCCTTAGACAATAGCACCCAAAATCCACAAAATGATGATAGTGTACCTTTATTGGACCAAGCAAAAGGCACAATAACTATGTCATTTCTACTTTTATGTGTCTGTAATGTCAGGTAACCTGTATTGCAAATGAAATATGCATGGTTTTTAATACGATACCTGGATCGTATGTATCGAACTAGTGAAGATAAATGAAATATGCATGGTTTTGAATACAATACCTGGATTGTATGTACTGAACTAGCGAAGATTGTCCCAATAAAGGTAACATCGTTTTGTGGATTTGGGATGTTACTATACTTTGCTATGGCCAATGTGGCATTGTGGCTTGAGTGTTGGACTACAAGTATGGAGACCAGGGTTCAAATCCATGCTGGACCATGAAACCCAGTGGGTGACCTTGGGCAAGTCACACTCTCTCAGCTTCAGAGGATGGCCATGGCAAACCCCTTCTGAAGAAATCTTGCCAAGAATAACCCATGATAGTTCGCTTTAGGGTCACCATAAGTCAAAAATGCCTTGAAGACACACAACATACATATATATGGCCAACCTGTCTTCCCCTGGATATATTGTAGTAATTTAATTCTATTTTAATGTACTATTAATTCTATTTTAATGTGTAAATTTACAGCGCTTTCAAAATGAAGGTTACTAATAATCAGTAATAATAAATAATAATATTTTTGTATGTTTTAATTGTATCGTTCCCACCTTCCCCTAAAAACCTCAATTCACAATTAACTATTAAAAAACATGATTAAATGAACAAAAGCGAGCGATGGGGCACAGCGTATTCAGAGGGGTGGCTCAGTGGTACTGGATTTTTTTAAATGTCCTTGGATTTGATATGGCCAACCAGCTACCCTGAGGTTTTCCAATATATATATATATATATATATATATGTTATTTTGTCTCTCCCCCCTCCCTTTATACTGTAAAATCAAAGCTTAAACAGTATTTTGTATTTTTTAAAATGTTTAATAAAAAGATACTTAAAATTAAAAGAAAGAAAGAAAAAAAGAAAGAAAGAAAGAAAGAAAGAGAAAAAAGGAAGGAAGGAAGGAAGGAAGGAAGGAAGGAAGGAAGGAAGGAAGATTTTCAGAGCCTTAGAATCAATAGTAGATTGAGCTCAACACTGAAAGGGAAGAATTGGAAGAAGGAAGGAAGGAAGGAAGGAGAGAGAGAGAGAGAGAGAGAGAAAGATTCTCAGAGCCTTAGAATCAATAGTAGATTGAGCTCAACACTGAGAGGGAAGAATTGGAGGAAGGAAGGAAGGAAGGAAGGAAAGATTCTCATAGCCTTAGAATCAATAGCAGACTGAGCTGAACACTGAGAGGGAAGAATTGGAAGAAGGAAGGAAGGAAGGGAGAGAGGAAGGGAGGAAGGAAGGAAAGATTCTCATAGCCTTAGAATCAATAGCAGACTGAGCTGAACACTGAGAGGGAAGAATTGGAAGAAGGAAGGAAGGAAGG
>NC_056522.1:153745315-153792815 GCF_019175285.1 Sceloporus undulatus | reverse complement strand
CCCAGTGAGTTTACCATGGCTGAGTTGGGGGGGATTCAAACCCAGTTCTGGCTCTCTTTGGAGCAGGGCTAAGAAACAGGGATGTATATTTTCAGAGGAGTGTTTTATTGGGTCATGTCCTCCACTTTTTTTTCCTTGAAGGAAATTTTGCAGCGCCTTGGTGGAATTGGGGGGTGGGGATCCTCCAGGGTTTGGCCCAGGGTTCAAGCAGGGCGATCCAGTGCTACACTTCCCTTTTCTTTGGCTGCCTCTGCGAGTTCTGAGATGGGTGTGTTGTGTTGGGGGTGCCTTCGAGTCATTTGTGACTTATGGAGGCCCTATCGACCTCTCCTGGGGTTTCCTTGGCAAGATTGGTCCAGAGGGGATTTTGCTGTGACCATCCTCTGAGGCTGAGAGAGTGTGACTTGCCCAAGGTCAACCAGGCTGGGCTGGGATTCGAACCCTGCTCTCCAGAGTTGTAATCCAGCAGCACTCAAATCAGGACGCCAGAGCCTTAAACAGGAGTTTGCAAAAAGCTTCTCTTTCTATAGCTTTTCCTCCTTTAATGAGGAATTTCTTCCAGGAAATGGTCAAGTTGCTGCTGCTGCTGCCTTCCTCCTCCTCTTCCTCTTCCTCCTTTTTGAATAGGATCCCTTTCCTTTCTCCAGTGTTCCTGTTGTAGGCCTTTTTTCGCCACTAGGTGGCGCTGCTGCGACCTCCTCCGAGGCTCCTTTAGATTGACATCCCTGCCCCAAAGTTTTCCTTTGCTTTATGTTGGGAACACTTTTCAGTTAGCCTAAGCATGTCATCATAAGGACTGCTGCACACTCCTTGAGACGCCTGTCAATATTTGGGACACTGATCCCCCCAACTTTGGTACTCCAGATGTTTTGGACTTCAGCTCCCAGAAATCCTGCCTTTTGGCCACGGTGGCTGTGGCTTCTGGGTAATGAAGTTCAAAACCCTTGGAGGACCAAAGTTTGGGACTCACTGGGAACTTGGGAGACCTGTAAGCTCTTGTCCCACAAAGTCCCTGAGCATCTATCTGGATGTGCGTTCAGGGTGCCCAGATGTCCTAATCGCAAAGGAGGGCAAGGGGCCACAAATATGTAGGACCTTGCGCAATAAAAGCGAACAGCCACTGATACAACTTCCTGCTTCTTAGTCATGCACCAAATGGAAGACATTTGGGAATTCCTCCTGGACAGAAGGCCGAAATGGAGGACATGCCCTGGAAAAAGGAGGACATTTGATCACCCTGTGTGAGTGAGACCTTTGGTCTTTGAGCGTGAATATCTGGAGCGGCCTCTAAGGCTGTGGTTCCCAACCTTTCCTATGCCCCGCACCCCTAAGAAATGTTGGATTGATGTTCACAAACCTGACAAAAGCAGTATCACACTTGACAATGGAGAAGCCTGATTTCTAATTTTCCAACCACAAATTGAACCATGTAGGTGAGTTGGAAGAGACCTCAAAAACACAAACCACTATTCGCCACACCTCCTGAAATTCCACCTGGAAATGTGGGCATCCCGGTTTGGGGACCTCTGTGTCTAAGGAGACAGAAGAACCAGGAATCTTGATAAGGTGGGCTTTCCCACAGCTCATCGTAGGAGAAGTCAGCCATACATAAAGCCCTCTACAGACCTTTGGTGCCTGACATCCAGGCCCCAGGGATCTTTGAAGGAGAATCTCTTATGTCCTGTCATGTGGGCAGTATCATGTGGGCAGTAAATCCATTTCAGGTTTGGGCTAGCTTTAAAAGAACTATGCAAAGTACTGCAACTTATTATTTAGCTCTTTGGAGAACTCCTTTCAAATCTGGGGCGGTTTCACCACTTCATGACATGGAAGAAAGCCACCAGCTTCCATTGAGCACTCTGAACATTCAGTCTTTTCTCTTTCTGTATTCTTTGCTGATTTATACTGATAGACAGCAGTCCTATGAAACCCAGAGTATGACCACTGTCCTACTCACTGGTTCTGTAGTGTGTTTCATCAACATGGGAAGAGGCTTGGTCATCCCCTGTCTTTATTTCTGTTCTTTTTCTTGCCTGAAGAGCAAGGAACCAGAACAGGCCAGCTTCCCTTACACATGGTAGCTCTCCACGCTAGTTGATATATTTTTTCAAAATTGTTCCCAGTTCTTTGGAGAAAGGTTGTGTATAGGGGAAACTCTCTTATTCAGATTCCTCATTTTGCACATGGGCAAAGTGACGGAAACAGATGAAGATGTGTTACCCAAATTGCTAGGGTCCAGGGAGGACACCCATACATTAATATGTTTTGGGGGAATGAAAAGAATGGTTTGGACTAGGAGCCTATAGTCGGGTAACAGCTGTAAATGCACTAGACAAAGGGATTAGCCAGTGGTCCCTTGTCTCAGGTAGTTTGAGGCAATCAACTTTAGCCATGACCTTCTCACTGCCCTCTGCAAGCAAAGGGATTATGCTTAGGCCTCAGGGAATCCCATCATGGTAGGTGCCTTCTAGGCACTGGCTAGCCCTAACAGATTTTTCCACGTGTGAAGAGATTAGGCATGCGCAACGGAGTCATCAAATATGAGGGACAATCGGAGGCCTGGTCTCAGAATAACAGATGCAGTATATTTATAGACCTGGATAGAGTGAACATGCATATATTTGTGTGAATGGACGACACACTCTCTAGCAGCTTCACTGTCCTTTCTTGGCAATCTTATACTGCCTGCAATTCCATTCATGCCTCTGGGGAGCCTGTGTCCTTAAGGACTTCTGCTTCCCATTATGGCCATTCTTTCCTTTCCCCCCTTACTCTGACAGGCATTGCCTGCTGCCACACTGCAAATAAATGCAGTTTCTCACTGCTTTAACTGTCATGGCTCCATCCTATGGAATCCTGGGAGTTGTTTTTTGGTAGCACCAGAGCTCTCTGACAGAGAAGGATAAATATCTAATAAAACTACAAATCCTAGAATTCCCTAGCAGTGTGCCATGGCAGTTAAAGTGGTGCCAAACTGCATTCATTCTACAGTGCCAATGCAGCCTACATCTTCCCCTGTGAGCTTATCCAGTTTCAATGCTTTTTTGGAGATAGCTGTGTTAGTCTGTTGTATTATATATATTTCTGTCCCACTTTTTTCCCAGTTTAGGATTCAAACTGGCTTACAATAAATTTTTAAAAAGAGATAAATTCAGAAATACAAATGTTAAAATGATATTAACAATAAAAAAATTAAAACTAAACATATACCATTAAACACACACACACACACACACACACACACACACACACCAATTAGCAAGATCTAGCACATGGTTTGTGAGAGAGTGGCCTTATACAATTGATCATCAAATACATTTCAAAAGAGACAAATCTTTCCTTGTCTGCAAAAAGAAAGTAGGGAGGATGTGAGTTCTCTGGGAAGGGATTTTCAGAGCCTGGGGTCAACTACTGAAATGGCCTTCTCCCTAGTTCCACTCCTCTAGGGCTGTGTTTCCCCAACTTTGTTTTTCCAGATGTTTTGGACTTCAGGTTCCACTTTTCCTGACTGTTGTCCAGGCTGTCTAAGGTTTCTGGGAGTTGAAGTTGAAAATACATAGAGGACCAAAATTTGGGAACTGCACTGGAAGTACTTGGAAGGATGGTGGGACAGAGAAAAGGGCCTTCCAGCAGTTCTCAAAGCACTGGAATATGGTTATGGTCCTTCACGTAACCTGGACCTGAGCCATAGTGGCATCTTAAAGATTAAAATGTTTTCACCTGGCACAAACATAGGCATACTGTAGCCTATTTCTTCAGATACATGTAGGCTTGAAGAAGTTTGTGCCAAAACCAACTTTCTTGGTTTTAAAGTGCTACATGACTCTCCTGAAAGATTTCTGGGAAACCAGAAAGATGTTGGGTTAGAAAGAATCCCAATTCATTTCTAACTCTAGTAGCAAACCTGTGTACATTGACTAGACAGTAAGATGTGTTGGAAATAGCAGGACTTTCTTCTGAATGGCACATACAGCTATTCAATGTCAGCTACATGTCTATGAGAATAACAAAGATGCACCATAAACCAGATGAATTTCAGCAATGCAGAATCCAGTCATGGCTTCCTTGTGATTATAATTATAATAACATGATTATGTATATTGTACCATTAATATTCATAATACTTTTATTTAGAGTACAAGACAAAATGTCCCTGCTCCCAGGGAGCTTATAATTTATAATTAGAGACTGGGAAAATGATAGAGGAAAGAAAGGGTAAGGGGAACAGGGCATATGGGAAAATAATATGTGCTATTCCAATTACAAGATTTTAGGTTTAGTTACAGCAGATATAAGAATTAGCAGGTTATGCCCAAGGCTTCATGCCTAAGATGGGTTTCCAGCAGACATTTGAGGAAAATGAAAGAAGAGGGATTCTGAGCAGGAATGCCAAAGAGGTTATAATTCACTGAAGGACCACGAGATCTGGAACAGTGGGTGGCACTGGTTCTGGAAGAGGGGCAATTACATGCAGGGATTATATTTTGGGAATATTGGGGGGATAAAATGAGTGGAGCAGAGGGAGGAGAAGGCCATGGAAGCAGGCAGAAGCCCTTGAAAATAAGACAAAGGAGCTTGTGCTAAATTAAAAAATGGACAGTGAGTATAAGGATTACAGGAGGGGTAGAACCAGTATAGTAGTTGAAATTGGTTTCTGGTTCCTAGTTCCTTATTTGCTTGAAAGTTTCCCCAACCAGTTCAATTGATCAGTTCGTGACTGCCAGGTTGTTCTTGAGATTTAAAATAATTATCTATAATTAAAACTCTTGTTTTGTCCAACATTCATAAATGTATTACGAGCCTCTGTGGCAGTAACAACAATAACAATCAATGATAGGAACTGCTGCAGTGCATCACTGCATATTAAACCTTTGGCCACCCCAAGATCCACCTCCCATCTACAGCCAAATAGCCTGACCACTTTGAAACATGGCTGTTTATCGCATGGAGCTTTTTGGAGATTTTGCAGCTCAGATCTGGGGTGACTGCAGGTCCAACGATGCGAATTCACGTCATAACGTGAATGTGTTATCACATGAGATTCCTTTCTATGGGCGCTCCTTCCATGGGGCTTCCACAGCGATTCCAAAGTGACCCCTCATTTTGGTGAAATCGGAAAAAAGTGAATTCACAGAATTCACTATCAAGCTGACTTTGATTGCACTTCGAATTGGTCTGGTATGGAAGATCACTCCGATGTTGCCCCACCTTGGCCCCCTGCATCCTGCTCCTTCATGCCATCTCGTCCTCTCTGTCATGCTGCCACCCATCCCATCATCCCCTGGCTGCTCCTTCAGCCTGATCCTGGCCCCAGTGACCCCCTGCAACCTATCCCATAATCCCCTGGCTGCTCCTGCAGAAAAACGTGTGTGTGTGTGTGTGTGTGTGTGTGTGTGAGAGAGAGAGAGAGAGAGAGAGAAGAATTAGTATTTCACACCCATAGATTGATTTGGAACCTATTGCAATAATATTTCAGGGTAACATAACCTCATTGGGTCATTTTTGGACCAAAATTGTGTATAGAATATGTTACACTGCCTTGAGCTTCTTGGAAGAAAGGTGGAATAAAAAGCTAGTAAAACAAAATCCTGGGTCACACTCTCTCAGACTCAGAGGATGGCAATGGTAAACTCTGTGTGAAGAAAATTGCCAAGAAAACCCTGTGATAGCTTCACTTTAGAGTTGCCATAAGTGAAAAATGACTTGGAGGCAACCAACAACAAAACAACATGTAATAATAGAGATGCAGAAAAACCTTTTATAAATTGCTGGGGATCACAGAGAGACCTGTTTTCCTCACATGTGAGTATCTCTGCACTTTCTTTTTCCCAGAAATGTTCTAGGATTCCTGCAACCTGATGTCCTCCAGGTATTCTAGGCTGCAGCTTCCATCATCCCCAGCCAAACTGGGTTACTATCAGGCAAATCCTGTTCAAAACAGTAGTCCTTCACTTCACTGTACCACTCCTGAAGGTACAGATTGAAATCTTCAATCCACATCTGAAAACCACTAGATCAAAAACTGGCATTAGTATTCAAGTCTGTTGACACTGAAACATGGCCCATCTCTGACTGACCTCTCTGTTTTTTATACTTGCAGACCTCTTCAGAACACTAACACAGGGATAGATATGTCAGTCCCAGAGTACCAGGAAATCCGTGGAAGGATGCTCTCTGGCCATGTGGAATATAATATTGTTGTTGTTACTCAGGTGGCTGCATTCAAATCAGTGAAGCACAAACCGGAAGATATCATCCAGTTTATGGTAATCAAGTTATCTGATTGTTGGCTGATGGGGAAAAGGGAGGCAAAGATGAGGAATATGAATAAATGAATAATATTATGAATCTGTTCAGGATGTCACATAGCCAATGGCCACCTTGGGTTTTCCCAGCTTTGCTTAAGTGATCTCCAGCATGAGGGGAATTTGCAATAGGGGTCCTTTTGATATGGTCCTGTTACTGACTGTCACGGTGGAGATTGTACCTTGGATGGAGTAGGAATGTCAGGCTACTGCTTCTCAATAGGTCCCTGTTAATCCCAGCAGCTGCTTGCTGGTAAGTGAAGTTGGGGAGGAGGAGGCACATCCTAGTTCACTATGTAGCAACTATGGTGCTATGTAGTACGCACTGGTCGTACTACAGACATTTTTACACATCTGAGAAGAAACTGGATTCTTGGTAAGGTAACTCCAGGAAGTCCGCAGATGGGCATTTCCCTGACCCCTTCCTTCTTGAAGCTATGTGCTGATAACCTTTCAACTAGATGGTCCTTTGGCCTATAAACTGGCTTCGAAAAATGTTGACGTTGGTTTTAGTATCCAATTGCTTTTACTGGCATAGCTTCTGCCTCAATTTGTGCTTTAGATTTTGTTTTTGTATGATTGTGATGGTAGGATACAAATTTAACTAATAATAATAATAATTAATAAGTCATTCTATTCCAACTTGGACTGAATAAGAGTTCTGTGGTAACTGTATAGGTTGAATAGTTTTGTGCTACAACAATCAGATCAATAAAAAGTCATTTCTCAGTATTTCGTATTTGTTATAAGACCAATGCAGCGGCTATTATTTGTAACCTAAATTTTATGCTGCAAACCACAGTCTCTTCACATCTGGATTCTGTCCTCTTGCTATGAGTTAGCTATGGGTCCTGTTTGGTGCCAACATATATTTTATTTGCTTCTTAAAAGTTGTTTATTTACTAAAATTTATCAACTGCCTTTCATCATGAATGATAGCAAGGATGTTTACAAGGTAAAAGCAATGGTTTGAGGATGTCAGTACAGCACATAAAAAGTATCCCATCATCCAGTAAATTTGGTGCTAAAGAACAGTGCTCGGGAATGCCTGCCTGAGTTTTTACTTGCTCCATAGGTGACTGTGAGATCTCTGAAGAAAGGGCATTTCACAGTATGGGCCATACAAGCTGTCTTGCATAGCCATTCCATGCTTCATTGCAAACAGGCAGGATTGGAGAAGGTTTGGTTCCCCTCCCACACACACATAGCCAAATGCACAGCGATAACATCAACCTCAGTCCTTAAATGCAAAGAAGACTAGTGAAAATGTGAGTGAACCACCTCTCTTTAGCTGTGTAAAATTTGCTGCATTTTGGAATGTTTTATTTAGCTTTTCATTAAGCCATGCTACTTATTAGTCATGGTTCCTTGTTAGACATCCTGCCCGCTCTGACTTTCATCCCTTTCTAAGAAGATAACAAATTAAAACATTCCACTCTTCTAGGAATTGTATTTTTATCCACTGAAGTAATTTTTTGGGTCACCTAAGCAGTGGCATGGTTAAATACCTTAAATAGTTTGGTCATATGCAACTAATCCTCACTACTAAGTTTTATACTGAGTGATTTTTTTAGACATTGGGGGGCAGTGTTTTATTTTTCTAGGTGTCCCCCCCCCCCGTGAGATATGCTGGAGTCCCTTTCTAAATACATACACACGCACACATGCACATGCGTACACACAGATCTGCACAGTCAGAGCATGCTTAGTTTCTTCATGCCCTCTTCGGTTATCTAAAGCTGTATGTTAAATTGGGCCTAGTAGCACCATCCTGCTAACCACCCAACCTTCTCTCTCTCTCTCTCTCTCTTATATACACAACAGTGCAGTGAGATTTATTCTGATTTGTGTTCCATTTTAAAGCTCAAGGCAAAAGTGCCTTGGATAGCTGGTAGTCCTTTCATCTATGCAGATAGCAACTGATCCACACCATTGTTGTGTCCACAGTTGCTGTGTTCAGTTCTTCATCTAGTGGTCAGTCTTCTGGTGATAAGCCTTTCTGACCTTAGTTAGGTCAGTCCTTGGATGGCAGGCACGTCGTCTGTTGCACTCTCAGTGGTTATACCAGATTGGACCCTGCCAGAGCTTGTGCTTTTCTGGCATATCCCTCAAGAGCCCAAGGTTTCGTCCACATCATGATGTGGGGGCAGAGTAGAACTTCATGGAAGAAAGCAAGTATCCCTACAATTATAAGCATAGGGCCATGATGGAATTGACACAGTTCAGGAAATGTAAGCATGCGAGTGCAAGTGAAAGCCCTTAAAGAAATTGGAGAAGGAAAATTCAGCAAAGTAGAGCTGTTTGTTATGAAAGCATACATACCTATAATACGTCATACAAAGATACTGGTGAAGGTCATGCATTGTCAACATATCTGCAACAATGGAGCTCCATCCTCATAGTTACATCTGACCATGCCACTCTTCCAAAACCTACCCTATCATCCTGACCAAAATATTTCTGAGGTTCTGCAGATTGTGGCATTTGGGGAATGAGAACTGCAGTGCTCTCCCAGTTGTGATGCACATGAGAACAGGCAGCTGGAGAGATCTTTTGGGGCCATTCCACAACTGCTTGTGTCAATGTACCCTATAACTGGGAGAGTGCTGCAGATGGCATTCCCCAAGCCCTGGTCTGCAGCATTTTGGAAACACATTTGTTGGATGTTGCCAGGATGTAAAGGTAGTTTTTGGCGATCATGTTCAGTTGTTCATTACGGTAAACATGAATCTCAGCAGTTATGAGACTGTAAGTCCTGTTTATGATCTCATATTTGCTGAACAAGATGCCAGCTCATGACTATCATATTGTATATTTGAGAGGGGGGATTGTATAAAAACATTAAAAATACATATGGAAATATATTCAGTTGGCCCTCCATATCCATATATTCTGCATCCACAGATTCAACCATTTATGGCTTGAATATAAGTGGTCCCTTTCTAAACATCGAGGATCCAGTCTGGACACTCACCCCACACACATATGGGGAAAAGCCACAGGACCTCAAAAACCATTGATTTCAATGGAGATGTGCTCCCATGGGCACACATGTCATTCTGTCCCCCTGGGCTTGCCATCCGCATGAGCTCAAATCTATGTAGGGCAAGCCCGCATATGGGACTGGTGGACTGTGTGTGTGTGTGTGTGTATAAACCCAAAAGCAAACCTTGATTTTGTGATTTTATATAAGGGACACCAATGCACTATGCCACCAGGGGGTACTGGAATCAAACCCCAGTGGATGCTAAGGGCCCACTGTATATATTGTATGTAAATGTAAAAAAAAATTAAATGTAAAAGTAATTTTTTTCTCCCTCCACCTAAGTACAGTATATGTTTTCTCCCTCTCACAGGAGAACAATGATCTCCCTTTCTCACCTTCTCCCTGGCATTCACACATGCGCATTTATGTGTGTTCTTATATGCATGCTGATCTATGTGTTGCCATGTCCCCACTCTTCTTCCATGTACTCATCCCCCCCAGAACATCTTTCTCTGTGAAGTTTGTGCTAGGATGGTTGTAGCTAGCCTGGGAGGGGAGGGGGTACAAGAGTTGTTCAAGGGGGGGCAGGAGACTTGGAGACCCTGATTCCTCCTCCCAAATATTTTGTGTGTGTGTGTGTTAAATTTTCATATGCTAAGTCAAGGGTGGGGGCATGATATCTGCATGTAGATGTAAAGTGAGTGAGTCCCAAGGATAAAAGGTTCAAGTACCACTGAGCTAAACAATCCCTTCAGTTGTTGATGCTTTAGTGTGGGGAATTGATTCTGGAATGACAACTAATGCAGTGTGAAGGACTGATGCTGGAAGAGTAAATCCATTTATCAACAAAAGGGCGTGTGACTGAGAGTGAGAGAGGAAGAGGGAACAAGAGACTGAACTGTAACATGGTTATCTCCTTGTACTGATCACATGCAGATTTTTCAGTAGTTTTATGTGTGTAGAAATCTCTCAAAGGGCAAAATTAGTTTGGGCATGATTTTTTAGGCTGTGGAGAAACACCCCAAGGTATGTTTTCAAGCTGATTTGGTAACCTTTTATCTATATTGAGTGTCTCACATTAGCACAAAGTGTACCAGAATAATAATTACATTTTTGGAGAAAATGTGTTTTTATGTTAAGTCAAACATTGCATCACCTTGTAACAACACAGTTTTTGAGTTGCAATTAGCTTTCCTCCTTAACTAATAGATTCAGATGAGTTGTACTTTTAATTGTAATTGCTTATTATAGCTGAAGGAGGGAAGTATCCTTAATGCTTTCCTAAAATGTGTATTATACAAAATTCAGAAATGGAGAATTCATACTTATTCGCACTATGTTGTTCCATATGACCCATATTTCAGACATTGCCTTGTCAGGTTTTTCACAGGCCTCATTCCCACTTACCAAGAATTCCATTTCTGAACTGAATTTAGAAATAAAGCAGTTCAGCCCAAAAGACCCTGGAAAAAACCAGTGTCTTTTTGACGTGGGTTAAATGGGTCAAAACCATGCCCCCCTCTTTCTGAATCACTTCAGCGATTTGGATTAAGTGGGAACCATGGTTGTTTAAACCGGGTAGTACCAAATCACGATCTGGTTTAAACCATAGTGGGAATGAGGCCACAGATCATTGCCACAAATGTTTGTGTTGCAACTCTTGCTGTCCTGGTGAATGCACAATGTGGCTAAATATACTGGTTTAAATGTTTGGAGATTTGAGAGATGTCCCTCTGGTACACAGTTGTCTCACCTGTTTGGATTTGGAGGTTCCTGTGTACTTTCCGGTACCAGGTGATTAAAAAAGAATGGTGCAAAAGTAAAGCTGTTTTTATTTGGTTTTCCGCCATTCTTTTTGAATAATTATTAATGATGAATTCAACAGCATTATTTCTATATCCCAATGAAGTTATAGAATGTAGATTGTTAATCTTGCCAGTAATGGAGAATACCAGTAGAGGGCACCCAACCACTAGTTAAAGTGCTTATTCTGATTTACAGGCAATTGGACACAGGAGGTTAGGAAGAATATTTTCATGCTGAAGACATAATAACTAGCAATCCATAGATTGCTGAGAGTATGAGCTTTACATGATGGGCTCCCATTTGAAGTGAGTGATTTTCTTACCCTAACCTGGAATGCGAGTTTATCCTTTAATGGGTGAATGAAAGAGAGGCTTATATTTTGTGGAATATTTCTGTTCACTTGGTAAGGGGCTTGAATGCAAAGCAGGCTGGCATAAAACATTTGCAACAAAGAATAAGGGAGTTTTCATACCTGTTTGGGGGTGGTAGACATACTGATTTAGCTACACCCAGAAGGCAAGATGAGATCATGTTCAGACATTTAAAATGCAGCCTTAACTATCTCTATATCCTCCAGTTTTGTTCAGAATATAGTTTAGTCATTAAAAAAATAAATCAATATTTCCTCTAAGAAATGGCATCCTCTTTAAATTGTCTTCCAAGTTGGTAGATTAGTTAAATAACTTCAAATAAACTTCTTTATACAGAGTTCTTTGTGGACATTACTGGATTTCTGTAGTACTGTACAGGGCTGGGGAATCTTTGCTTCCATAAATGCTTTGAACTTTAACTTTCACAAACCGAATGTAGTCAGTAACAAACAATTGTGGGGACTGTTCTCCAAAACATCTTAAGGACTCCCCACCCTTGCAGTAATGGCTGGCATCTAGAAACTGTGAGCCTTGAAGTAGGAAAACTGGACTAGAATATGTGCCTTTCCTCAGTGTGAACCACTTGCTAAAAGTGATTTGAGGAGCATCACAGCTGGGCATAGCTTTGAAACAAGATCTTGAATCTTCTGCAGCCTGGCTCCTGGTGTGAGAGTTGCTCTGAGCAAAGTATGGTCTGGTGTGCCCTTCTTTTATCACCTAGATATTAGATACATTTGTATTCCACCTTTCCTCCAATGAGCTCAAGATGGCATAAATAGCTGTCTTCACCTCCCAAGTACCATCACAGCTCCATGACACTATTACACTCATTTTCTGTCTTGTCACTTTATCTGATCGGATAAAGCTTGGCAACAGCTTTACCCAATCTTTTATTTGCTACAGTAGTTCAAAGTGATGCTAGATCACATACATTGTGGGCTATGAAAGATCCATTTAAATCCTGGTCCTGCTTGGAGTGTTGGACCCGAGGAAAAAACATCCATCCATCTAGCTTAGTACTGTCAACACTGACTCGTATCAGTGCTTTTTCAGGCAGAATTTTTCTAGTCCTTCCTGGAGATGCCAAGGGATAAAGCTGCAACCTTTTGCATGCAAAGCATATGCTGCACTGTTGAGCTATAGCAGGCCTTGGTAATAGTCCCTGGCACTTATCTGCAGAAACTAAGTGCTAATGCTAGCCTTGGTCCTCCAAACCACTCTAAATATTTTACTACTTTTGAATAAAATGTTGAGATGCGATTTTATTTAATATGTTCTGGTTCCATTGGGGGGGCACTTGCAATACACAGTGAAACTGCAGTTGAGGAGGACATTCATTGCCCTGTAGTTTGCACGGATGACAGTGAGATTTTATGATGAAGCAAAATGTTTAATCTCTTCAGAATCTTCCAGAATAGTCTGGTCTGTTGCATGCATCCCCTGTATCTGCCATTTAATAAAAGTATATGTTTTGCCATGTTGTTATAGGTCTCTAAAAAGTACAGTGAGATTGAAGAGTTTTATCAAAAGCTGGTCACACGTTATCCACAAGCCTCTTTGCCACCGCTGCCAAGGAAAGTGCTGTTTGTTGGGGAATCTGATATTCGAGAACGGAGAGTTGCATTCAATGAGATCATGAGATCCATTGCAAAGGATACAGGTCTAGCCACAAGCCCTGAATTACTGGAATTCCTAGGTAATCTCACAAATCTGTTCTGTAAACAAAGTGTTGAATCGTTCAAATATTGATTCAGTGGCTCAAAGGTTGGCCAAAAAAAAAAAAAAAGCAAGCAAAATGAGTGGTGTTTTCCTTTCTCTGTTTTATTTTCAAAAATGTTAAATCTAATCTAAATGCTTGATTCTCTGGGGAAGGCCAAGATTCTGACCCCTCCTCTCTTTTTCCCTTGCTGCATTGAATGCAAACTAATGTTTTGCTTTGAATTCATTTTGCAGCAACTGAAGTAAATGGGGGACAAAGGGAGGTGGGAGGAGGAGACAGAAACTAGGACATCTTAAAAGCAGATGAAAAGTGAGATGGCAGAGGATTAAATGGGATTGTCTCTGCCAAGTACAGAATGTAGAGTAGGTGGGAGTGGGGGGGGGGGGGAGGCTTTTGCACTTTAGAACCTAAGTACAAAAATGGTTTGGTTTTTGTTTTGTTTTTTGCAAAACATTGTTTGTGCAAAACACAAAATTTTGGGCAGAAAACAAGAGTACAGAATGCACTGTTTTCTATGTAATCACCCACCATCTCTGTGAGTGAGATGGTGTGATGAGGCAAAACATGGTATGACAAGGCAAATTCCAATATTTTTGTTTTATTGTTTTTGAGTTTTAAAACCTTTTATTCACAAAAAAGCTGTGATACGTGAGGGAAAAAAAATCTTGTGTCATGACCAATGGCATCATTAGGGTTGGTGTTCCCTGGCCCAGGTCCCTGAGAGCCATGGCCATGGAGAAGCTGGAATGGGCATATGTCCACCCCTTCTTCTCCACTGCCTTAGCTCCTTTGGAGAACTTGAAATGGGCTTCGTTAGTTTGTCATGCTTGCACAAGAGGCTATTCCAGAATTCATTAGGATCCTGATTTACTGCTAACGGTTAAGCTTGGTGGTATGTACTGTCCAATTGCTCCTGCTTTACCTTTTCTGCAAATAGGAGTGACTAAACAAATCTGGAACTTAACTAGGTTGGTGATGGTGTTCATGTGTGCAGGTGGACATAGAAATGAACTTTTTTATGGTGGCCCTTTATAAAATCCCCTGTGCCAAGATATATAACATAGCTTCCTTCCTGTCTGTTCTTCCTAATGTTAAAGACCTTTTGAATGTAGGCCCATCTTTTATATTATCATTTTACCACTGTCACTATTTTAAATGTTTTAGGTTCTTTTAATCAACAATATTCTATATTATTTATTTTTTACTCTGAGAACCATTCTGTGGAAGCTTTGTCTCAAGAGGTGGTATAGATGTATTCTAATTAAACCAATGCTTGCAGTCACATGTGGACTAGAACCACTGGCTTTTCAGTCCTCCAATGAGCCAGAGTTTGAAGCCAGCTTTTGAAACTGAGTTTTGGCATCAGACTTGTTGGAGGAACAGCAAGCCAGGGTTTAGGTTTGGAGAGAAGCTTTTTCACACTGGCAAATTTCTGGTTTAATTTCTTCTGGTAGCAAACTTTTTGCACAGCTTGCCTTGGGCTATTAACATCATGGTTGTTGGGTTTGTGGTGGAAAAAGTACAGCCTAACTTTGGGTGCATCTACACTGTAGAAACATTGCAGTTTGATACTACTTTAGATGCTGTAACACCATCCTATGACTCCTAGGATTTGCAGGTTTACAAGTTCTTTAGTCTTCTCTGTCAAAGAGTGCTGGGGCCACACAAAACTACAAATCCCTGGGTTCTGTAGGACGGAGCCATGACAGTTAAAGTAGTGTCAAAGTGCATTATTTCTACATGGGAGCGGCACACATTGTCTTTAGACAGAATTTGATTCTATTTTCAATTGCTCTAGAGCTGTGTTTCTCATGCTGTGAAGCTCCAGACATGTGAGGAGGGAAGCAGAATATTCCCCACACACCTCAGGGTGCCACAACACCAGAGACAAGGAGTGAGTTTTACTGGTTGCAGCTCTATATGTAGTAATATTTGGTATCTAAGAAGTGTATAGAAGGGTTAGTGTAAAATGAGCTTGTGAGATAACCAAGAGTAATTGGACATGATGCCATTGTAAGGTAAAAAAAATTGTTTACTGTCTTAGGAAAGCCATCTTAGGATACGGAAGGGGACAGAAAAAATAAGTTGGTCTCTACTTGGTTATAAGATCCCATAAAAGCTAGCACTTGTCTGGGGCTAAGCTACTAGCCATTCTTAGAATTGGAGCCCCATGGACATTCCCTCTCCAGGCAAAAGAAACAAAGAGATTATCTTCTTGAAGGAGGAGAAGTGACCTCAACAGGTTTTACAGTTGGTCCAAATCACCAGCACTACCATCTCATTGAGGCTTCAGAGGCAGTGCACAGTGGCCCAAATGACCCTTACAGCACCTTGATTCACTCACTCCCAGTTAAGCCCCAACATCCTCCATTATCATCTGGTCATTCCTTCCATTGGTTATCCTTGCTCAGCAGCACCAGCATCTCTTATGAGTTTCAGTTGGTGGGTAGTGTTGATAACTTAGAAAGGAAGGCATGATGGATGGATGAGGTGCAACAAAGGCTGCAGCTACACTCCAGAAATAGTGCAGCTTGACATTGCTTTAACTGCATGGCTTAATGCTATTGAATTCTGGGATTTGTAGTTTTGTGAGATATTTAGCCTTCTCTGTCAGAGAGTTCTGGTGTCACAACATAGAATGGCAACATGACAGCTAAGGTGGTGTCAAACTGCATTAATTTTACATTGTGGCAGCTAGCACAGATGGAGCCATCTGGTCTCCTGTGCTTGAATGGAACGGGTTGGTTGTAGCCTCCACTTATAGAATGAAATGCCTGAGGTGTGCAGACTTTACATACTGACCTATTTTCATCTCCTTCAGCTCTGTAAAGCCCTGTATAGAAGGAGCTGCCCTAGCCATCATTCTGTATAGAGCTAGGGGAGTTGCTTTCCACATTGTAGCTGCAGCTGCAGAAGTCCACTCTGTCTTCACAGAGGGCCCTATCTGTTGTGAGTTGTCAAGAAGGAGCTCAGCTCTGGTGGCCACAAAGATGATTGACAAGGAGTTTTTTGGCCCTGGAAAACCAGGCAGAGCGGTTCTCAAGAACACTTTTGCAAAACATGGCGTGTAGCAGATTTGCTGACCCTAGATATCTGTCATGTAAGGTGGCTCATCTCCTCCCAACTCATGTTAAGGTTGGGCCTGGATCTAGGTAGTTCCTGGACAAACTACCAGAATCTGTCACCATTGGCCACACTACTGGGGCTTCAGGGGTTGGAAGTCCAACAATGCCTGGATCCTCCCTAATTAAGAACCACTGTGCTAATGAGATGAGTGGTAGTGTACCCATAGCACACTTTGTAATCCCAGAGTGGGGTGATTCGTCTAAGTGAAAGATGGCAGTCTATTGGACCAAATGGACAAGTGCATCCAGACCAGAGTGTTCCTCTGCAGTTGCACTTCTTTATTCATACACACTTGTAGAAGTCCTGACAACATCATTTTCAGTTTGCAGTTCTCCCATGTTTTCCTATTATGCCTTCTGAGTCCTTCTCCCCCTCATTAAAGAAAAAAAAAGAAAGAAGAGAATATCTGTACATTGCTGTTTAATTGTCATGTACTGGTTGACTTCAGAAACACAAGCCTCAAAAGAGTCAGAAAGCTTTATTCAGAAAACAACTGAGTTGATCACAGCATAACAGTGTTGTCAGGACTGAAGCATATTCAGTTACACAGTGTATTAAAAACACATAGAAATTCAAACACTTTTTGCACATTCCTCTTTCCTTTCAGTACCAAGGGCTGTCATGAAACTGACCTTGATAGCTCCCCATCTATCTGCTCATTATCTGGCACCATATGCTAAAGAATTCTTCCACCCAGCATCACCAAATGTGTAGCACATCCCATCATCTAGTATTTCAAGTCATATACAAAATATAAGGCTAGCAAATATGGCAGGACCTATGATCCTGACATTAACGCTTTGCCCAGAAGCAGTTTAGTGATATGACTTGCAAGTGTGTTGATTTTATACATATAAGGATATATTTCTGTATTCTTGGTCAAACATCTTAAAGTTAGTAATACCAGATGCAGGTTGACTGTAGCAGTTTTGTATCACTGTTTTTCATGCATGGTTTTTGTATTCCCCCCCCCCCCCAACCAGGAACCAGACCCTCTAGCATCATTGATGTTAAGGGCAAAAACCTTCCTGATAAGGAAGATGAAGAAAATGAAGTATTTGATTTCTTTAAAGAAGAGAGGACAGACAATGTAATTCCTCAATTCCCTTCACCAAAAGAGCAAGAAGTGAAAGTGGGAAAAGAAGAAGAAGAGGAGGAGGAGGAGGAGGAGGAGGCACAAGAAGATGTTGATCCACTTGGTGTTCTCAAGTATGTCCCTTTAATTATTCTTATCCAATAATTTCAACGTGATTCAGATCTCATTTATCAAGAAAAAAGTGTTTGAATTCTAACAGTGCCCATTAAGCAAGAGATGGAGAGCAAGTGAAAGGGGAGGGTTCCTTTGCAACCAAGAGCATATACTTTACATACAGAGGATCTTGGATCCAATCCCAGAACCTACCAATCAAGGGAAGGAGTGAGAGAGATCTTAGTATCTTGATGTACCAATCAAACAGGAGCTTTCTGAGCTAATTTATTTTTGAGCTAACTGATACAATGGAACGTGATGGAGGGGTCTAATGTAAACAAAGTCCAGTCAAGTTTAAGCTCAATTTATTTAAGCCTGATTGATTTCACTAGAAGACTTGAAAATGAAATCAGTCAGAATTTAATGCTTGTGGGCTAATGTTTAGCCCAAACTAAGTAGAACCACTGAGTTGACAAGGTTTATTTAAGTGCTGATTTACCAAATTTCCAGTTGAGGTTAGCACTTGGATTTATCCTCTTAATTTTTTTGTCTAGATTGTGTCCTTATTGAGTTGACATGTTGGGGTGGTTTGAATTCTGGACTATAGCTTCAGAGACCAGGACCTGAATTCCCACTCAGCCATGGGAATCCACTGGGTGCCTTGGGCATGTCACACTCTCTCAGTCTTAGAGGAAGGCAAAGGCATGCCCTCTCTGAACAAATCCTGCCCCATGATAGCTTCACTTAAAGGTCACCATATGTCAGGAATGACTTGAATGTACATAATAAATGACAACAACAACCACATAATAATAATAATAATAATAATAATAATAATAATAATAATAATAACAACAACAACAACAACAACAACAACAACAACAACAACAGCAAAAACCCTATTCTCCCTCATTCCCTACTAATCAATTTGTTTTTTTTCTGTCCATCTAATGGATAAGGAGCTCTCTGTAATTCTAAAGGCAGAATTATTATTGTCTGTGTCTTCAAGCAGTTTCTAATTTGGGGTGACCCTAAGATGACCATATCATGGGGTTTCCTTGGCAAGATTTGTTAAGAGAAAGGTGTGTTTTTGCCTCTCTGAGGCTGAGAGAATGTGACTTGCCTAAGATCACCCTGTGGGTTTCCATAACCAAGCAGGGATTTGAATCATGATCTCCAGAGTTGCAGTCCAACACTCAAACCACTGCACCACTCTAGTTTTCTAAAGCCTGCAAGCAGCATTTAAAGAGTTTGGACAAATAAAAGTCATTGTCTCATTCATCCAGTTGAAAGAAAGAAAGAAAGAAGTACTGATTTTATTTCTAGTAACTTAAAATAATACAGAAGTGATAACTGGTACTTCAGATCTGTGAGCTACTGAAGCAATATGTAGTCATGGTTAGTACCAGATTTGGAAAATGACCTGAGGCTATACAGTCAGACAGTGGTAGCCAGTATCTTTCACATGAAGTGCAGATGTACTTGAGAGAACAAGGAATTGAACATAAATGCTACATTCCTTATGTACATGAACAGAATGGAATTGCTGAGAGAAAGGACAGATCCTTGACAGAGATGGTCAGATACATGCTGCTGGATGCTAGACTTCCCAAACAATTCTAGGGAGGCAGCGATGGCTGCAACACATCTACAAAACCTACTGCCAACGAAAGCAACCAATAAAACCCCATTTGAACTATGGCACAACAGAAAGCCAAGTATGGACCAAACCAGAGTTTTTGGTTCATTAGCTTATGCTCATGTTCCACAAGAGAGAAGGTTCAAACTTTTGTAGTTTCTGTAAGAATAATAGAATTTTCCCAGTGATGTTATGGGGCCTCTCATACCTATCACTGCTTCAGGTTTCAATATGTCTTAATCAGTCCTTGTAGCCACACCCCAGGTGAGAATAGATGCAGAGAGAAAACATGCAAAGATTGGTATTATCTTTGTATTTTCTTCTCCACGGCTAATAATACACAACTTTAGAGGTTTACTTTGTGTTACTGAAACAGCTCAAGGGGAAAAGTGTGCATCATCCCTTTTCCAGTGTTAAAGCCCTGGTCCAACTTTGCCCCTTCTTCTTAGGAAAACAAAAGTTTGCCAGTGTATTTAATTATAGCTGATCCATATAGTTTAATGTGAAATCATTCTCCTACCTACCCAGTCTTATCCTTTAGTGTATTTTAAACATGATTCATTTAAACAACTTTCATGTCTTGCTCAAAATTAAAACTGTTCCCTATAAAACTTTAGGATCCATAAAGTGTGACAAGATGTAGCTGTGGTGGAGAGGGAAAGGGGCAAAATGAGTTCCTCACCTCTCCAAATATGAGTTCTGCCCCACCAAATAAAATTTCCCTCCACTCCCCAAATTCTTAGAATGATGGAGAGCCAGAAAAATGCACACCTAGAACTCTTCTATTTGCTGTATTTGCATTTCCTTGATATCTTTGCCTGTCCCACTTTTTGGATCCCTAAACTGTATTTCAAAATGCTCAACTGAAGTTTTAAGTTACTACAATACTAGAAATTTGGTGAACTAGAGAAAAGTTTCATATGAGAGAACAGAATACTTATTTTGGGGACACTGCCCTCGCTTTGTTCCCCTCCCATAGTCATAGCGCTGATGCCTGAGTTTCACAAAAAATTAAATCCAAAGTCCCACCAGTTAGATTATTATTTATTCTGAGAAGCTGCATAAAAAAGCATTGTTTTTCTGTATGCATATATAAAAGTGACTGCCCTTTTTTGGATAGGAAAATGGTCTTTTGAATTAGGCAATTCATTTTCCTGGATATTCTACTGATACTAAATGTATTAAGTAGGGGAAAAAATCCTGATGCCAAAACAAATAAACTTGCTTCTCAGGTTTTGTTGGATCTGTGGGTTTTTTTTTTGCCAGACATTTGTCTAAGTTCCAAAGGGTCATAAGAGGACTTCCATAACTAGGAGGGTCCCTCATCCCAACATACCCTCTGCTTTTGATTTTTACCCAACAGGATGCTCTTGAAACTTGGTGTGAACTTTGAAAACATGCTTGGATACAGTCAAGAAATGGCTGTGTCTTAAAAATAATAAATTGGATGTGTAAAGTGGACAATATTGGCCACATTGGAGTACTTAGGGGTGCCAGGAAGCTTTTAGCATCTCATTTGCCGTTGTTTTCTGTGTATCTTCAAGTTCATTTTGACTTATGTTGACTCTATCTGATGGTTTTCTTGCCAAGATTTATTCAGAGGAGGCTTGCAATTGCCTTCCTCTTAGGCTGGGAGAATGCGACTTGCCAGGGATCATCCAGTGGATTTCCAGAATTGAACAGGGATTCTTCCAGAGTCCTTGTCTAACACTGAAACCAATATACCACACTAGACCTTATTTGAGAATTCTTAAATTATTTTTGAGAAAATGAGTGTTTATTGTGCTCAGTCCATATAGCATCTTTAATACTACTACTACTACTACTACTAATAATAATAATCTGAAGGTAGTGGGCAGTAATTCCTTGTGTTGGTTCACAGGAGTTGAAGTGAAGAAGGAGTAATTATAGCTTGGTTTTAACTTGTTTGCAAATCACAAAGACATTTACAGAACTAAAAGCACTGATAGAACAAAAGTACCATATTGAAAATATGGTACTTCTGCCAAGTATTCCCATCGGGCTCCAGGGGACGCCATTTCTGGAAACTGTTTCAAAGCGTTCCCAGAAATGGCGTCCCCTGGAATCTAGCATTCTGGGCCCCATCGGGTTCCCATCACGCTCTGTGCTCGCCCCCGTAAGAACACACTGGGGAACGTTTTAACTCCAGTGCGATAATCTATGAGTTTGATCCTGCAGGGCTCCAAGGTTCACTCAGCCTTTTATCCTTTTGTAGGTTGGTAAAATGAGTATCCGGATTGTTAGGGACAATTGGCTTACACACTGTAAACCTCTTAAGAGTGCTAGTTCACTTATAAATGGTATAGAAAAGTACTTGCTATTGCTGTTGTTTTTCAAAGCCAAGCAGCAATTCACACCTTGGTCTCCCAGACTCCTAATCCAGCACTCAGAAAACGACAGCATACTACTTCTACCTGACCAACCCGAATGCCCCCTTTTCTGTCTGCCAAAATGGTAAATCATATCTGGAAACCTTTAGGAGAACCAACTCACCTTTTAAATACGTTGCAGCCCCACTACACTTTTTAGCATAAAAAACTCCTGCTTTTCAAAATTAGAAGTAGTCCAGTCACTTCCAGGTTTGTAATGCTTCATTTGATGGGAAGGAATATTTGGCAATTCATGTAACCACTAGAGGATCTTAACAACAGAAAATTGGCCCCCAGACCCACTGAAATTGCCCATTATGGTGCATAGGGTTGCACAGTGTCCCAGGTAGAGCAGCAATCCAGTTAGAGAAATGAGAAGTTATTAAAAAAGAACAAGTGGGGATTATGCATTTATTTGCCTGTGAGGTAAGATTTCATTTCACAGCTGCCTGTATCAGTAGAGCTAATGATCTACAATTGTTTCTTTGCTGCTGGGAATAGATTAGCAGTTGTGTAAGGTTAAAATGAAAAGGGTTTTTGTTAACTCCAAGGGATGTAATCTGTAATTCTCTTTAAATGTATAATTAGCATTCAGAATACAAGGTTTGTTTCTAAAGTTAAGAAGAAGAGTATCTGCTATTTCTTCATTCAAGGTAGAATTCAAATTCACCTTAAAACAACCTCCCCCTCTTCTTTTTTCCATTGCTCCTTTCAGCTGTAGATGTTGGACTTTGAAACCAGGCTTGCAAATAAATCCACACAATTTAGAAGCCTCACAAAAATACTTTCCAGCTTGGTTGCCTGCTCATCCTGCTATATTAGTTGTACAGTGGGCCTTTGGTCTCTGCTGAGGTTTAGCTCTAGGACACCCCATGGATATCAAAATCTGTGGATGCTCAAGTCTCATTAAATATAATGGCACAGTAAATTTTTTCCTCTTATTTAAGATGGCAAAATCAAGGTTTGCTATTTGGAATTTATACTTATTTTGAAAATTGTGAATAATGCCAAGAAAACCCTGTGATAGGGTCATCTTAGGGTTGTCATGAATCAGAATTGAGTTGAAGGCACACTACAGTAATGAGTTCTTTAGCCTTCTCTGTCAGAGAGCTCTAGTGCCACAACAAACTACAGATCCCAGAATCTCACAGCATGGAACCATGACCATTAAAGTGGTGTCAAACTGCATTATTTCTGCAATGCAGATTCAGCCTTTATTGGGGCCAAAGTATGGTATAAGCTAAATACAAGTGTGCAGTGCTACCACTAACAGTCTTGTATATATCCATGTATATGCAGCCTTGTTTTGATATGTGCACAAACATACACACAGAGAGCTCGTTGGTATAACCAAGCAGAACCTGTGTTGCTGCTTTGCCAGCGAATTGCTTTCTGTATCAGCTGCAAATGGAGGGACAAAAGTGTGAGGATGTGAGGAGGCTTTTTGTATTCCAGACAAATTTGTCTTTTTATATTATATTATATTAATATATAATATTATATTACTATTATATTGTATTATTTACAATTCATATTCCAGACTAATACACTGGCCAACTTGGCCTGAGATGACACCCTAAATAATAAAAAGGCGTCTCAGTTCTGATGATAATTTGAAGCGTACATCTTCTACAGCCACCTGTTCAGAATGGCTACTCTTGTCCAGGCAGACAGCTGCAGAGCCTCTGGGGGTTTGCTTTTGACAATGGCTGAGTTACGAGCCAAGTCTGTAAACACGCTTGGCTGTTACCAAGTGTGGAGTGGTGCAAATGTTTGTCCTTTTCCAATCCCAGTTGTCTATCAAAGCTGCCATTTTTAGACAACAACGTTTGTCAACATGATGATACGCCTTCTGTGTTGCAGCAACAGCTTGTTTTTTCCCCCTTCCCTTTCAAGCTCATTGGTGCAGCAATGTGCTTTTACCTGACATAATAACAACAGCAACTACCACCACCATTACTACTAATGCTATCCTCTGTATATTCATGCATTTGTTTTGTGAAAGACACAGTATGATGTATGTTACCAAACCTGTGGTTTTGGTGAGTGGTGAATTCTCCTTTGGAGTTTTTAAAACAGAGATTGGATGACCAACTCCCAGGAGTGCTTTAGTTGTGTATTCCTGCAAGATAGGAAGTTGGACTAGATGACCCTTGTGGTCCCTTCCAACTCTATGATTCTTTGTTTCTGTGAGCGAGTGGATTCAGTTGCCAATCTAATAGGGCTGGAAGGAATATCAAAAATATTCAAAACTCACATTTTAGAACTATTCACAAATTATGATATGCCCTGTCTAAAATGGATGTATTTCTTTGGCATGGAAAACAACATTTTCTGTTCAGGAAACAGATTTTTCTGTAGGAAAAAATAATAATGCTGTATAATGTGTAATAATGTGTAGATATGTTGTTTTCTTGGGGGGGGGGGACCACACCCAAATTTTGTGCAGGACAAGCCCTGAATTATGTATAAGGACAAAAACTTTGTGGGTTTTGGACACTTTTTAGAACACTTTATTGCAGCAAGAAGAAAATTAACAAAATGACTTGTTGCTTCCTTTGATAAGAAACTGAGGCTGCAGCTACACTGCAGAATTAATGCAGTTTGACATGGCTTTAACTGCCATATCTCAATGCTGTAGAATTCTGGGATTTGTAGTTGTGGAAGCTACTTAGCCTTCTCTCTCTCAGAGAGCCCTGGTGCCACAACAAATTACAAATCCGATAGGATGGAGCCATAACCAGTGTTGCCAACAAGCCTTGAAGATATTCCCCGGAATGTTTTACCAAAATCCCAAATCCCTGAAATTACCCAATATTTATTATCACTGTTCAGTTAAAATCCCCGGAAAGAAATGAATTAAATTCCCTGGATTCCAAGAAATTCCCCGGAAACTGACAACACTGAAAGCAATGTCAAACTGCATTAATTCTGCAGTATGGCAGCAGCCTGGGTGAAGAATTACATCCCTACAGTCCAGGTATCTACTCAGTGTGGGTTAGAGATGAGATGTCATTTTGTCTTTTGTCTCAGGGGTACCAAAATGTCCCAGGGAAAGCCCTCCCTAGGTCTGAGCAATGTATAAAAAAACTGGCATGTCAGAGAGAGGGGTAAGCTTAAACTCTTCCCTGTAAAGTCGAAGGCTTTCATGGCCGGCGTACATAGTTTTTTGTGGGTTTTTCGGGCTATGTGGCCATGTTCCAGAAAAGTTTCTTCCTGACGTTTCGCCAGCATCTGTGGCTGGCATCTTCCCTGTAAAATACAGTTTTGTGTGTGAAGTGTTGTTTGGTTTGTATGAATGGGAAAAGGATTTGGAATAGAATGAAGAAACATTCAGTCACCAGTCCTTCATTGCCATTCTGAAGTGGCAGAGCCCAGATAAAGGTGGATGAGAAATGGGGGCAGGTTTATTTTTTAAAAAGCTAGCTGTATAAGCAATCACCCTCCAACCAGCTAAATAGAACTGAATGGTTCTTCTTTTCTCCAGCTTTGGAGCCGAACTAGATTTAAGCATCTTTTGTCTTCTGGAGGCTTTGCAATAATAGCATGACTCAACTTCTCAAATAGAATTCCAAATGAGCATTACCTCATCGATCAGCTCCCAGGCCTCCACCCCAGGAACAGGAAATGTTGAATCATTTGATTCACAGAACTGTTTTGTTGACAATAGGAAATGGCAGTGGGGTGGATTTCAGTTGCCTCTTTTTTCCCCCTGAGCCTTTAATGAGTTTAATTGAATAACTGGCTTGCTTTTTGAAAAGGCTCATTCATGGCAGGGAAAGTGTATATAGGTTAGCAGGAGCCTGGGCATGAATGTCTGCACTCACCCCATATTGATGGTATTAGGAAAAAATAAGCCAAGCAAGTTTGAGCATTTACAGTCTGGGTTGTTGTGTCTGGGCCGTCCTTTTCACAATCTCTTAAAAATAGAGTACATGAAATATGAAGTGACACAGGTTAGAGGAAATTCTACATATTTTTAATATTACCCTCTGCACAGTTTACAGTGGTACCTCGGGATACGAAATACCCAGGTTACGAAATTTTCGGGATACGAAAAAATCCCATAGGAAAACATTGTTTCGGGTTACGAATGTTTTTTTGGGTTACGAAAAAACTTTTGGTGCTTTTTTCGGCTTTTTCGCACGGAATCGCGGCTTTTCCCCATTAGCGCCTATGGCAATTCGGCTTACGAAGGCTTTTCGGGTTACGAACGGTGCCACGGAACGAATTAATTTCGTAACCCGAGGCACCACTGTACTGAAATATCTACAGTGGGACCTTCTCTAGATGCTTTTTTTAGTTTTAGTTTTGTGAATCTAATCCCACTGAATTCTTAGCTTCTGAATAAATTCTGTGATCCAGCAAGGTTTTACTTCCAGGAAGAGACAGCAGTATGCCAGCAGTGACCGAAATCCCTTTGAGGGATATGACAACTCAAGCTTCATTTAGCCTACTGCCAACAAACCTATTGAAATGACCTCGGCAGACCCGACTTGCTTTAAAAGTAAAGGATGTTTTGGAAAAGTTACAAGCTGTGCTAAGAATAAACCAGTGTTTGAGTGAGTGGTGAGGCAGGTTGCGAATTCTGCTGCTTGTTCCCATGGAGTAGCTTGCTTTCTCAGCTCTTTCTGGTGACGTCACGCTGGGTCCAGCAGCGTTTGCAATCATTCATCTCTACAGTGTTCTGCTTTCCCGCCTTCAGCTTAATCCCACTTACTGGATTTTGACAGGGTAATCCTCCTCCTTTGGAACAGGACTGTTATTCAATGGCTGTTGAATTCTAAAGTTTCACATTCCCTTCAGAGAGTGTTCTTATATGTTCAGACATTTTATGCCACTGACAGACATGGGCTGTGACATCGGAAAGATGCTAAATACAGACTTATGGGAAGGGTGTCTCCTTGTTATGAAGCAACTTTAGGAAATCTGCAGTGTTCGTGATGTCAGGAAGTGGTGACTATAGAGCAGGTAGGATCTGGAGGAAACATGGTTACAAATCCCTTCACACCTACATGGATATGCACACTCACACACCACAATGTTCGTTAAAATGGAGATGGTTTTTAGCATCCCTTGAGTTCTTTGGTATTCTGGAAAATTTAAAAATATGAAAAGCTAACTGACCAGGTGGTTTACTCAACCATAAAGACAGATTATTAGGAAACACCTCGTTTGTCTGTCATTTTTCTGTGCTGCACACATTCCTAATACCCTCTGATTTGGTGCATAGCACTGTAAGGTTTCATTGCTATTCCCAGTGTGCATTGTTCTGGAAGTAAGGAGATTATGGCGTGTTCACTGCAGTGTTTCAGAAAGTTCTCTGAAAACACCGTTCAAAGTAAGAATGATTGCTCTTGTGCTCTGATATGGCCTATTAACTCCCTGGAATTGATAGCTCATAGTAGAGATGTCTTGGGGCAGAATAAAGAGAATAAACTCCAATCTGAATAAAGACAGGCTATGGAAAGGATTTGTGTGGAGAAGCTTCTTCCCTTTGTAGTAGCTGACTGTATAAACAGTACTGTTTCAAATATATTTCATATGTGGGATACTGCTATACTAAAAGGGGAGAAATAAAGTGTATAGATGAATTAATGTAAAGGTGCCATTATTGATTTGGATAGTTGGAGCCCCAGATACCTAAGAAAATGTTTTATTATAGGTCCATCATACATCATGAACTGCAGATTCAATGAAATGCCTTTCAGGTACAACCCGGTGGTAGTTTCTTATACTTCATCGGGAGCATGTTGCAACTGTATCACAATGTTTTCTATTTATTTTTCTGGCACAATGAATATCCTAATATTTAATTTAATATCCTAAAATGTTTTAAAAACTTAGCTGCTACATCCATTTTATTTCTTGTAGAGTCTTATATTGTGAACTGTAAGAACATTTCTCATCTGAGCTTGTAAATAACCGGTCACGAGTAAGTTACCTGGAATGTATTATTTTGGGAGGATTATTAGAGTCCAGTGCTATCCCTTTCACAAAATACCACGATAACTAGTTATGTCACAGTTTTTAAAATACAGTGAGTAAGGTTTACTTGTTATTTCCCCAACTTTGCTGTAAGGGATTTTATCAATTTTTAATAATAAAGTACTTGTAATGCATTAATGGTTTTCCAACTTGTTATTCATAAAGTAATTAGTAATGTGTTTACATTCTGAGTTCTGCTTCTCATTGTACCATTCACATGCCAAATTCAAAATAGGCACAGAAAGTGTTCTGTATGATGCCTGATCCATGGCTGTGGAGTAAGGCCCAAGACATATGGGCGGGAAGCGCTGTCCACAGGCCAAAATTAGGGTTCGGGAGCATGCAGCAACCGCATGCTCCTGAACCCTAATACAGAGCAGCGGCACCATCATGGCAGTCTCCGGTCCACACAGAGGCTGCCATGATGATACAAGCACGATGCTGCGTCCACACATCGGGGCGCCGCGCTTGCATCATTGATGCAACAAGTGCACTGATGGTGGCTCCCGCACCCACCAAAAAGAACCCGCTTTTAGCAGGTTCTTTTTGGTGCTGAGGGAGCCCGCGTGGTTTGGTTGCTGTGAGCTCCCTCCAAAGGGAAAACGGGCAGCTCCAGACCATCCTTTTGGGGCGGTCTGTCGAGCCCCTAAGTTTCACCAGGAGAGCACCAGATGACTAAGATTTCAATTAGTCATGATGTAGGAATTCTATGACCAGAACTCCTGATGATTTTCCAAAAAGCAGATTTAGGCAGGGAGCGATTTGTAATTATGCCTGCCTTTTTTGACTTCCACCCAACTTTGGTAGAGGGAAGGGTTAGATATCCCAATCCCAGACCAAGCTTTGCAACTCTGGACACTTCATAGTTTGCAAGTCCACAATGTATTATTAATAAAAGCTGTTCCTGTTGTCATTTAAACCTTTAGATCTAAAAAGACCAAGAAACCCAAGCCTTCTCCAGCCAAAAAAGACAAGCCAACATTAACAATTTTTGATGAAGAGGCAAATCCAGTTGAAGACTTGTTTGGCTCTGCTAAAGATTTTCCATTCAGTAGCAACAAGAGGATGTTGGCAGCCAAGGAAAGTATGTTATCCTTCACTTTCTTGACAAATCTGTATAGAAGTGTCACAAAGTATGTAAAATTTTGATTGTACAAGTCCTAATTATTCTACCTCAGATTCTGGATGCAATCATTTATTCCACAGTGACAGATCCTTAATTTTATTATTTAGATAAGTATACTGGTTAAAAAGATTGAGTTGAGCTTAATAGCAAGGAAATCTACCCCCTCATCCCTCAGACACAAATATACCAGATCACTTTCCTTCTTAGTAGCTGATTGTGTAACACTACTGTATTAAATATATCTAATAAGTAGAATATTGTTACACTACAAAGGGAGACTAAATATAAGGCTGAAAAGGTGCAGTTTTTTATTTGGCTGCACAGCCCCACACGCCTAAGAAAATGCATGATTATGAGTCCATCGTACATAATGATCTACAGATAATTGGATTGTATTTTGCTACATGAAAGTAACTTTTCTATTGTCAAATCTTCTCTCAAGGGCCTTGTCTGCATGTGCCAAAAGGCCCACCCCACCACCACACCCCAGTTCTGGCATTATTGTGTGTAGGCAACACATACCCCAACCCCTGGTCCAGATGACATCTGGCACATTCTGCACCAGAACCAGGGTATAAGAAATTTACAACGAATTAAAATAACCTATCTCATAGTCCAGATCTTCTGGGACGATCCAGAACCCTCTGTTTCTGCACAGAAGTGGTTATCTGCATAGGCTTCCCCCTGAGCCATATGGTAGTCAATGGGCACCGCGTTCTGACCTCAGAAATGAGTGGTATGTGGCAGTGGTGGACGCATCAGGAAAATCAGTGGGAAGCCGATGCAGATAACTGCCTTGGTGCAGAAATGAAGGGCTGGGTAGCAAGAGGAAGATGGAGCAGTTCTAGGGCCAGGACACTGTGGTCTGCCCCTGGAGTATCCTGGTCCATGTAGACAGGGCCAAAGTTATTATGTTGTCAAAATAATGTTAAGACAATGATGAAGACCTACAAAAGTGAGCATGTTGTCTACATCGAGGAGGGCCAGTTCTACTATTAGTGAGATAGCTATCTCAGGAAAATATTGTTGTTGGGAAGAGTACAGTGCAATTGCAGAGTGCCAGAAGATAGAGCTATGTGTGTCAAATAGCCTACTATGCATTCTCTAAGCTAGTCTGTTGCCCTAAAGTGCAGTGAAAGATGCTGCTCTGCCACAAATCAGGAATGGAATACACTAGGTCCTGTCCTACCATTAAGGCAGCTGCTTCAGGTGACAGATACCACGATGTGAAGAGTGGCATCAAGATACTGGGAAAGAATTTCACTTGGATTAGTTTGTATCTCCTAGACTAGTCTGCTGCCTCCAGGTTCCGTAGATGATATCATATTGCTAATGTGAAAATAGGATTCAACTACTGTTCTTCTATATGTGTAGTGAAAGAGGGTGCCATCTTGTCCTTTTGCACAGGGAGAAAAATATAAGCAGTGCAAAACATGATAATTAAGGATACTTTTTCTGCTTGCACCATTGTACTTTACCACTGATTATCGTAATGTAATTTCCCCTGAGGCTTTTCTTTGTAAGTGGGATCTACACAGAATGGGACCATATGGCTAAAGCTTTAAAGTTGCCACTGTTGCATCCCTACAACCATATTAGTTTCATACCTCCAGTTCCCAGTTCTTTTAGACTGTTCTTACTTTATGCAGCACATATTTGATGACAGCTATCTCTTTCTTTATATCTTAGATCTGAAATTATTTGAAGATCCAGATCTTGGTGGAATGGTAGCTCTTGGTGACTCACTGTTATTGCCAACTGCCTGTGCAAGCCAACAACAGGCATTGAGCACCCACCTTGAAGAGGACACTGAGGAGCTACTGAGGTATTGTTCTCAAGTGCAATGTCAAGCAGAGATTGGAACAGTTACATTTTGGGCTGTAGTGGCAGTCCAAGAAGTAACTTTCATCAGCTTTGCTCTGATGCAGGGATGTAAAGAATACTGAAAATGTTTTCTTGCCCTCCTTGAAAAAGAGTGTCCCATTAAGATAGTGGAGACATCACAACATCAAGATGTAGAGGAATTGGTCAATTGTTATGAGATTTTTTCACAAGTTGGTTGGATGGGGGCTTGCACTAGGGTTTTTACACAGGAAATAGCATTTCATGAAATATTCAAAATATTTCATAAAATACACAGTGTTGAATACAAAACTGTGTTGTTGTTTTTCAGAAACAAGGTTTTTGCACTGAGAAGTGTTTTGCAAAAATTATTTACAAAAAAGTTTCAAAATGCAAAAAAATAAATAAATAAATTGAAAAATGCACGAAAACTTTCATAAACTCACCCAGTAGGGAGAAAACACTTCTAAAAGCATGCCTGCTCTGATGTAGGTATTTTGCAGGTTTGTATATAACAAGCAGCAAATGTACATATACTTTTTGTACTGCATAGGTCTGCATTTTAAAATGTTCTGAGATGTAGGACACTGAAGCATTCAGTCAGGAATCTTCATCTTTAATGTGTGTGTGTGGAGGGGGGGTCACATCTAACATTGTCTTTGGTAAAAATGTGTTTGTATACAGGAACCCTGATCATCAACCTGCTGCTTAGGTATTAATATTCATAGCAAATGATCCTTTTCATTGTCCACTGCAGATGGTAGCTTTACTTTGTGTGTATGAGAAAATAATCCAATACCCTACCTTCTGTCTTTTGGACCACAACTCTCATCATCTCCCAACCAGAAAGGCTCAGTTAGTGAAGACTGATAATAATCCATTTGGGCTAGTTTTGTCCTGGCACATATGTGTATTATAAAGAGCTACTATAACCAAGAAGCATGATTTCAGAGGATTAAACCACGCTGCGTGTTTAAAGAAGAGATCTATAAAATTCTACAGTACAGCACTTAAGTGTACATGTAAAATGTTCAGGCCAGCAGTCACACTTTTAGTAATGTTTTAAAGTTTTAATAACAAGTTCTTAATGGCAGGAGATAAACTCCACTATGTGAGGTCCTGTGGAAAACATGACACCGTGACAGTCATTGTTTATGCAAAATTTATTAATATTAACAAGTCATATCAGTGACACCTACCCTAATTTACCACTAGTAATTTTTAATTATATATTGCCTCTTCTGCTTTGGCAGCACATTCAGTATTCCAAGACATGATGTTTGCAGGGCATAACTTGATTTTACTGGAATGATGAAGCTGCTCTGTCTCTGTCTCTCTCTCTCTCACACACACACACATACACACACACACACACACACATACACACACACACACTCACAAATATGTATGTTGTCTTCTTTCTTCTGTTTTATTTCAATAATCAAGCAGCGCATCTTTTGGGAGCTGCACTGTCCCTGAGAAACAAAAACAGGCACTGGCAGACCGCCGTTTTTTGACACTTTGTCTCGCGCCCTTCTATGGTTGCTCTCCTCTACATACTTATCTAAGAATAATTCCCATTGCATTCAGTGAAGGTTACTTCTAAGTAGAGTGGCATAGAATTATGCTCTAGCAGAGCTTGGAAATAACATGCAAACAACAATGTATTATGTTAATCTGCTCTCTTTAAAAGAAAAATAATGAGGGATCACATTTTCCTTTCAGTGTTAATTAGGTCCATATGACTGATGTTATTGTTGTATGCATATGGGATAGTACATTTTGACTCGTTGACTCACTATTCAGATCGGAGATAAATTGCTATTTAAAGCCTGGAGAGGTTTTATATAGAACATAAACATTCTTTTGCAGATTGTGTGTATGTGTATGTGCTTTCAGCTTGCCTGTTGACTGGAGACCCCATGAATTTCATAGGGTTTTCTTAGGCAAGGAATATTCAGAGGGCTTTTTTCAGCTCTTCCCTCTGAAATATAACCTATAGCATCTGGGATTCATTGGTAGTCTCCCATCCAAGTACTAACAGGGGCAACCTCTGCTTAGCCTCCAAGGTAAGACAGGATCTCATGCCTTTAGGCCCTTGATTATATATGGAGCAGGAGCTCTGGTGTGGTTACTGTCTTTGGGTTCTTTAGTAATAACAGAATAATTAATGTAATGATTAGTGAACCACACTAACATTTTACAAGCAAATATTAACAACAATGAATTTAACCTTTTTAGGTTGCTAATAATTACAGGAATAAATCAAGTGAAAAAAGGCCTTAATGTTGTTAACTCTATATTGTTTTTGACTTTCTAGAAAACACAATATGTTTTTGCAATAAACAGACTGAAATTAGCTGTTAAGACACCTGTTTAAGACAATGTTTCAGGCAAAAACAAACCATTTTTTTTTACTGTAGTGGAGTTGTTGCCTGGTAGATGCTCATATAGACCAGATAGAGCCAAACTGATCTTGCTTTTCAGCTTCTGAATCTGTTTCATTAGGGGAGAGTTTTCAGATTCAAGGTTTTAAATATATTGTCACTTATTCCTAACCATCCTTTTTTGAACAATCAGCTGTCAATAAAAACCAATTTTTTTTATCAATTGGTTTTTATTGAAAGCTTCTTATAGGTGCTCAGCAGAAGTGGTGTGGGAAGGGTGTGAGGCCTGGGCTTGCCACATCTCATTTTCCTAGCAGGAAAACATTGTTTCCCATTGTATCTGAACCCCACCTTTCTCTCTGACTAATGTGGACTTTTCTAAAATGAGTCTTAACAGCTGCAGTTGTTTTTGCTTTGTTTTCCTCTACGTTTGGCAGCATTTGAAAAAAAGAAAAAGAAAAATGATTGAGCAAACTCAGTCCAAGCCAGAGAGTTTGACTGAGCTTTTTCCATTATGACCTCTTTAATGATAACTGTGTTAAATATCTCCTTTGCATGTTACCATGGCATCTAGCTAACTGTCATAAAGCAAACAAGATTGGGGGCAGGAAGTATGTTGGTTTAAACATAACTTGTGAGACAAAATAAAAATCAGTCTCTACTTAAAATTCAACCAAATGTTTTTGAATTAATGAGGCAGCAAACGTCAGTTGACTTGATCAGATGGACTGAGTTCAGTTCCATAGACCAACGAAGGGGCTTGGCATTAATTTCAGCTGGTTCCATGAGCTCTCCCATCATCTCACCCTGCTTCCTTCTTTGAGGATGAGTGCAGTATAAACACCATTCCTAAACTTTCTATAGTTGCCTAGATTTAAGGGTTTTGGGCAGAGACACTTATCACATGGCAGATTAGCTGCAGTAAGGCATGGGGACAATCACAGCTTTTGGTGTCCTCCTTACTATTGCAGTTGTCAAGTCTCAGGGTCTTGATTGATGTCTGAAGGAGAGTGTCCAGAATGGGAGAGAAATCCCTTGGAAAAGGATGAAGTTCCCAACTGATTTTTGTGCTCTCTGGTTCAGTGCAAGGGTGTTTGCATGTGTCTTGCACATATACCACATTGATGCTCTTCACTCCAGCTATAAAGGAAGTGCATTTGCAAATAGGGCAGATTCTTTAGTCATAGTATATCCATTCCTATGACCAGGTAGGGATGCTCTTTAAACTATGCAGGCTGGACATGTTTACTGTACTATTCTAGAAGATATATCTTCATTTCAATTGTGAAGACTTCTCAGATATAAGATCCAGTGATTCTGCAGAAAGACCAACAAATCCTGCAATCTCAGGCAGAAAATATGGTTGTTGTAACAGGGTAGCAAATTGTTAGGGTTTTTTTTTCATGTTGTTGAGGTTTTTTTAAGCTCCAAAGACGGGACGAGTTGTTTGTAAGATACTCATGTGCCGAAATAACTTTGCTAGTCTTGATTATAATGCACTTTGACCTGGGTAAATAGGGGAGAGGTGTGCCATTTGCTGTTTCACCTCAGGCACCAAAGTATTCCCTAGTGTGAAGAGATGCTTATATCCTCCCCCTATGTTCAGTCACAAAAATACAACTTATTGGAAAAGGCCCATTGACAGGACTAAAGCTAACAGGCTGAATTCTCTTCAATCTTCAACAGGTACAATATCTTCCATTCAGACAAGTTTGTGTTAATGTCTGCTTATTTAGAAGCCTCTTACCTGATCCTTAAGGTGACCTTTCAATGTTTTCATATCAACTGTAGCTGTTTGCTAGTCCTTTTTTAATTTTTGCAAAATTTGCCCTTCAGTTTCTAATCTTTTGGAGCTGTGATAATAAGCATATTTTCCCTCTTGTAGGGTAGATGCTGAAGAGTGGTATCACATCTATTTCAATAATAATAATAATAATAATAATAATAATAATAATAATGTTTATTTATATACCGCCCTTCTAAAAACTTAATCAAGGCGGTTTACAACAGATTCAGATAACAATAACATAACAATGCATATCTCAGTACAACAAATATCAATACAAATCTCAATACATCACAATAGCATATAGCAATACATTTCAATACAGTAAATATCAATACAAATCTCAGTACATGACAATAGCAATAACAATGCATATCTCAATACAGCCAGCAGCAAAACAGCACAATACAATAAAATACAATATAAAATTTACAACAAGCTAGCCGGGGCACAGCTCAGTGCCTGCCTCCCCCAGGACAAAATAGTTGCGCAACTGCGCACCTGCGCAATTGTGATGGTTTCAGTCCGAAGGCGGCCTCCCTGTGGCGATGCGCAGATGCGAAGGTGTCCTGTCCGCCCAGGGAGCCGAGCGACAGCAGCAACTCGCACAGTTCCTTGGAGGCAGGCACGGGGGTGGGACGGGGAAGGAAGCCAGGCAGGCCGGCTATATGCGCGCCACTCCCACCGACACGCCCTCTCCCCCACCTTCCCCCAGGTGTTACTCATCCCTCCTCGGTCCTGGCTTGTTGCTGAGGTGTCGAGATGGTTTCAGTCCGAAGGCGGCCTCCCTGTGGCGATGCGCAATGCGCAGGTGTCCTCTCCGCCCAGGGAACCGTCCGGCAGCGACAGTGACAGCAGCAGCAGCAGCAACTCGCACAGTTCCTTGGAGGCAGGCACGGGGGTGCTTATTCAAGCTGCTTATTCTTTGGAACTTGCATGACAACCATTTCTGGTTCATTTGACCTATTTAGAAGCCATAGATATTTTCCATTAGGACCAGCCTGCAGTAAAATCATGATGGTATTATGACAAGAAGTTCAAACAGAGTGTTTCCTTCTTAAACTGAATTTAGCATAGTTAAATTTAAAAATAGAATGCGGAATTATTTTCTTCTTATAAATAAACCTTTAAAAATAGAAGTTGGTTCTTGTGGGTTAGTATAAACTTCTTTATAGCCTTATAAACAGAGTGCTGCTACCCATTATGTTTCAAGGAGGTGACGTTTCTTGATAGTTTTGGATACCGTAGTTACTTGGTTTGTTTTTATGACTGTCCATAAAATGTTGCGGTATCCTGGATTTTTAATGGCACCTTTGTTCAGCAAAAATTGCATTTAATTGGCTTGATATTGATGTAGATGTTTTAGATCCTCATGCTGTATAAAAAGGTTAATGACTTCAGGATTTATGTAACAAATACAGGTTAAGTCTTCCTTTTCTGAAATGCTTGGGATAAGAAGTTCATTGAATTTTGACGTTTTTTTGGATTTTGGAATATTTGCATATGTATAATGAGATGGGGCCCAAGTCTAAACAGGAAATTCATTTATGTTTTATATATAATTTATATGTTTATAATACTCGATTAACCACAACTTCTCATAGAGCATTCACTGCTGTAGCCCCTAAATTATGGAACAGTCTGCTGGAGGAGAGCTGTTTTATCACTACCTTCAGTGCCTTTAAGAAGGCACTAAAGACGGATCTCTTCCGGTGGGCTTTCCCATCAGATTTGGTATAGAGATGATGATTAAGACCCCCCCCCCTCTAAGTATGATGATATATGAATTGATGTTTGGAGATTTTAAGGAACTAATAGGGATGTTTAATTCAGTATTAGTATTTTATTGACTGTTCAATTGCACTGTGCTATTTTAATGATGTAATCCCGCTTCGATCCTTGGAAGAGACGGGACATATAAATAAAATAATAATAATAATAATAATAATAATAATAATAATAATAATTATTATATTAAAGTAATTTTGTAACAAATGTTTTTAATCATTTTGTGCATGAAACAAAATTGTGTACATTGAACCATCAAAAAGCAAAGGTGTCAATATAGCCACCACCCATGTGGGCAATTTTGGAATATTTTGATTTCAGAATTCTGGATGAGGGAGACTCAACCTGTAGTGGTAATGTCTTCTACATACCATCAGTGATGATACCAATCCTACATGAAGTAGGCTGTTTCAGACACAATTCTAAAATGTGAACAGGCACACGTCTCTTCCTCCTCCTCCTCCGCCTGCTGTGTCCAAGAGAAATGGTGTTGCGTGCCATCACGACTATAGAGGAAGAAACTAGCAAAACCACTTTTGAGTATTCCTTGCCTAAAAACCTTATGGAAATCATCTATGTGCTGTAAGACAATAGGAAACTTGAAGGCATGTTAACCTCATATCTACCTTGTCTGTGTTGCCTGGTGGCTTCATCTCTGGCTTAACAAAGTCGAAGCATTGCAGTGCATATGTGCTGAAGTGGTACTGTGATTCCTTGAGCTGGGTATCCTTGCCTGAAACAATGATCCTAGAAACATCCTCTAAAAATAAAGTAAAATAAAACAAAACAGGATTTTATTTTGTAGCTGTCAAAGTCAATAGCAATACTTGGAATTATTTTAATGGTACTGGAGATGTGATGTTTAAAAAGAATGAACAGAATAGCTGATTCTTTTGCATGCATTTTTAGAGCTAAATCTGGCTTTTATACCGTTTGGCTTCTTCCAAAGAAATCTGGAAATTCTGTCACACCTATTTATGTCAGAAATCATAACTGTAATACATCTCTCTGAGCACCTGCTATTTTAACATTCAAATATTTAGAGCGTTCTAAGTGAAGAAAGATTTAACAAGACAATTGCTTGCTGGTTTACAGAATCTTTTTTACTATTGTATATATGGAGAAATTATTCCAGTCATGCTTGGTGTAATACACAACAAATGGTTTCTTGTTTGTATAGCAGCATTTTTGACTCCTAGCTGTAAGATGCTTTTAAATAATATTTTTCAGAGCTTGCTAATGAGATAAGTAGCATCCCAATGCTTTCATTATGAAACATGAAGAGAAATGGTGCCTATCTTTTGGTCAGTGCACCTGGCTTCTTTCTGCCAACATTATTCATGTTCTCTGTAAAGCATGTAGAAGTGACTTCCACACTTAAAAGGTAATGGAGTTATATACTGTATCTTTAACTAATCTATAGTCCTGGGCTCTATGTAGTCATGAATGTGGCACTATTGTGTTTTGGATTTCAGAGTTTTTTAGATTTTGGAATATTTGCATATACATAAGGAGATTTCTTGGACATGGGACCAAAGTCTTAACAAGAAATTCATTTAAATTTTGTATACATACTTTATAAGCATAACCTGAAGATAATTTTATACATAATGTTATTAATAATTTTTTGTGCATGAAGCAAAGTTTGTGTACACTGAGTCATCAGAAAGCAAAGGTGTCACTTTCTCAGCCACCCATGTGGACAATCTTGGATTTTGGAATATTTTGGATTTTGGAATTACAGATAAGGGAGACTCAACCTGTATTTATAACCCCTTTGAGGCCTTTGAGAATTATTTTCACCACAATGGTCATTTTTAGCCTTCATATTTCATTATTATTAAGTGTATTTAAGTACGTGTGTGCATGCGTATGTGTTTCCCCCCCTTTCTTGTAAATTATTGTGGAAACATGTTGAAGGACATGTACACATTTCCCACTCTAAATAATAAATAAAGGAAAATGTGAAGGGAAAGAAGACAAATAATGGTATGTATGCTCTAGATATTCACAACTGTACGATGAACGTAAGGTAATTTGTACATTTGCAGAACCTTCTTTAATCACTAAAGAATTACAGAACATTCTGTGGAATCTATAAACTGTGGGTACATTTAAGTTGCAGCTTTATGTAAAGTGCAGCCTTAATTAATGAGAGGGCAATGCAAATATTTTGGTGTATTCTTCCTTTCTCTTCCCTTGTCACTTACTTTCAAGAACTATATCCAGCTGGACATTCCCATAGGCAAAACAAATCTAACAAGTTATTTACTTGTATGTATTTTTGTTCATCCAAAGTATATGGCCCACACCTCTATGTTACTTCATATGTGTGTAGAGAGATCTTGTAGCACCTTTGAAACTAACTGAAAGAAATTGGCAGCATGAGCTTTTGTAGACTTCAATCTACCTCCTCAAATGCATCTGAGAAAGTAGACTGAAGTCCATGAAAGCTTATGCTGCCCATTTCTTTCTTTCAGTTAGTCCCAAAAGTGCTACAAGATCTCTCCACAGACTAACACAGCTATATCTTTGAATTCTTCGTGTGTGTGTGTGTGTGTGTGTGAGAGAGAGAGAGAGAGAGAGAGAGAGAGAGATTGAGAGAGAGAGATCCCACCAGAAGGATGCAACAGGAGCTGTACATTTCATTTATTTATTTTATTTACTGAATTTTTGTCCTGCCTTTCTCATGATACAGGATTCACAGCAAAGAGACAATGTGGTTTCTTATTATTAACCACATACTGGGGGTCAGGGGATGTGTTACCTACCATACTGTGGTGTGACCAAATTCATTTGGCTTCGTTTGGAGGAGGGCTTCCTCTATTGTGAAACTTCCACTTTATGGAATGATTTCCTTGCTGAAATCAGGTGGGCTCCCAATGCAGAATATTTCCCCTTTGCTTGGTGATTTGTTTGGCAAGACACTTTCCTGATTAGTTACCATAATCAGACACTCCACTGGCTTTAGTGATTTTAATGCAAATAAATTTATTGTTTAGTTGTTTTATTGGTATTTAATCATTCTATTGCTTGATTGCATTGTATTTTGTGTCTGCTGATACTTTAATATTATAAATTGCTTCAGGATTTTTGAAATGAAAAGTGGTATCGAAAGGTCTAGATAGCTATGCTACCTTGATTTGGGAGCAGGGCAAGGTGGAATATACTAATGGTTGCTCTTCATAGCCAAATACCTATGGGTTTATCTGGATATAACACTTCTCATCTCTTCAAAAAGATGTTGAGATTGACTCTGAGACCTTCTCCATACAAAGCATATGTTCTGTCAATGAGCTACAGTCTTTCCTCAGACAAATAATAGTGACAGATACAGCTCTGTTATCATCCAGTGCAAGTTAGCCCTAAATGTAAGAGTTACTCAGTTGAAATAAAGCAGGCTTCACCTCTTACTGTATTTCTTCCTCTCTTGCACAGAGTGGAAGATGATTTTGAGAAAATGTGGAAACCCAAGCCGAAGGTGCCACCTAAGCCAATAGTACCGAAGAAGCCTCCAACAACAGCCCCTAAAGTTTTCTTATCAACAACCTTGAAAGCAAAGCCAGCAGAAGAGAGGATTCAAGACATGGGTGGGGTGGATATTCTCAAGTATATTCAGGAAAATGAATCTGTCAGCAGTGAAGAACCAAGTCTGTTCTGAAAAACAGAGGATGATCCTTCTCAGGGAGATGTCCCAACACCAGCCTTCTGCATGTAGATGGAAAGAGTTTTTACCCAGGGATCTTGGTTGCCTCTTCACACACTGCCTCATTTTGACAAGGAGAGAAGGGTGTTGCTCAGTTAATGTACTACAGAGCAATTGTGGTTTAATCAATGATGCCTTATTTTTTAGAGAATTTTAACAATTGAGTTGAAAAATCTATGCCTGTGTACTACAGATATCACTCATGCTACTGAAACATTTTCATATAGCATAGCTTGGGCCAAAATGATTCTTTTGCTGAAAGGCTATATGTGTTAAGAAGGAATAAAGGGTGCAGACAAAACAATGTGGGTGGGAAAATAATATTAAATAAACGTATGGGTTGTTTTTTTTTTAACCTTTGTAAACTGGAAGCAGTTTAACTTCTTCATTTTATCTGTCCTGGAAAGAATTTGGTGGAAACTGTGGCTGAAGTGAAGTCCTGCTCTACCAGGAAAGATAAGAAGGCAATAACCTGAAATAGCAGATGTTTGAAGACCAGCTGTGGCAGCTACAAAAGCATTCATTCTGGTCATTTCCCTCATTTGGGTGGGCCTGCCTTCACCCCCTAAACTGGTGAGGGACACTATTCAGTTGTCAGTATGGCCCTAAGATTCAACTGCCAGCCTGGTTGCCTTCTGTACATGGAATGGTGTGGGTGGCACCATTTTTTCATTTGGCCAGGGAGCAAAGTATCTTGGGACAACCTTGGCTCATAGATTAAGTATTTTCTCCCCTAGACCCATAGCTCCCTTCCAAAGGTTATGGCACAAAAAAAAAGGAACAACATTACTTAAGAACATATCCAAGTGGTTTTCTGAGAGTAGCATCCAAAGTCCTGGTTTGACTTCTCCCTGCCCCCTTATGCACTGGAGGCAATGCACAAAGACCTCCAGAACTGGGGAGCAGCTTGTCATGTAACCGATAGAATGAGAGCATCCTATACAGTGTTTTGATCCTGGATTTTCTGTTTTTAGTATCTTCACAGACTGGAGATAGCCCCAGCCTCACTCTTAAGAGATACACTCTACTATTTGTTACTAAATGATTCAATTCTTTTGTTCCTGCTTGGAGGGATTAAGCTGTACATTGGACAGAAGGAGGTGAATTGCACCTAGATGCACCTAGTGAAGGCTTATGGATATTTTATGAGTTTGTGTAAAAGCCATCTTAAATGCCAGTCTCTTGACCCATATGTAAATAATTATATTTTATATTACTGAATTAGACACAATGGTTTTCTGGGCATTTTTAAAAAATCTCATTTGTACATATACCTGTCCATGACTTTCTCATTGTATTCAGCTCAGGTGACTGAGGCCCACAGAAAATCTTAGAGAAAATTGAAGCCATATCACATATTTCTGAAACTATATTGCTGTCTTAATTGCCTTTTAAATATAGACCAATTGAAAAGGGAAGAAAAGTGTTAAAAGCTGTTTGAATAAAGTGAAATTATTAACTAGTGCTGAAAGTAAATATTCTCTGGGAAAAGAGTAACAAATACTTATGTAGATCAAACTGCATGCCATTATATGACATCATAAGAACTCATTAGCCGTACAAGTTGGATTTGAAAACATAGCTGTGTTAGTCTAGTTTAGCAATAGAAGATATAAAGAAATCCTGTAGCACCTTTGAGACTCAGAAAAAGAAATTCCTTGCAGGCCCTTTCAAGGACTCAAGTCCAGTTTGATAGATACAGAAGCTTATGCCAAAATTAATTTTCCTCAGTTTAGAAATAGCTAATGGAGAAGGGACTTCTGCAGAAAGGCAGTGAGTCACAACCTGGCTGTGGGTAGAACTATCGGTTCACATAATCTGCATCCTTGTGGAGTTTATAGACAGGCAACAGAACCCTATAGGACCTGTTATGTTACATAGCTTTATGTTTACCTAGCTATGTAACAGAGGCACTAAGAAAACCCTTCATTGATTTGCAAATATGCATAAGATTGCATTGGTGCCTGATGTGCATCAGGACCAAAGTGATGCACATCAGAACTAATGTGATGCACATACCATTGTATATTAGTCTCATTGTTCATTGCTCCCATTGCACATCAGAGACTTTGCCAGCTTTACTCTGCTAGATACGGACATAATGGAACTGTCCAATTCTAATTCCTGCAGATATAGATCCACTAACAAAGATGTAAAAATTCAGCAGAATTCCATCCAGTGAGAGTAAACTGGGGTGTTCATTGGGGATGTTTTGAGGGGAAGGTCTGAAATACTATATCTGAAATACTACCCCAAGGATAAAACTTGGGAAAGTTAATATAGTAATGAAAAATTGCCTGTAGCGCATGTCTTCCAACTGCTTCACCCAAGGAAATGCAGAATCGTCCCATAAAATCATTCTGTTTACCTTTCCTTCTTTTTCTTCATGGGAATGGATTATAGACAGGGGCTGTCAGAGGGAAGAGTACAGAGAGCAGATGCCTCCTTTACAGCTTGACAGTTAGGATTAATAGTTGCACAGTATGAATCTGAGTGTATTTTACTCAAAAGCAAGTCCCACTGAGTTCAGGGGGCATTTAGGAATGCAATCATAAAAGGCTCAGCTTCTGCCCTGACCCTCTGTTCCTCCCTATCCCTTCATCATATACCATTTTATGGAACATCTTTAGGGACTTTGTCATGTTTTTCATCCTTCACTGCCCTTTTATGTCTACATGGACAAGTTGTTCAAATAACCTGCAGAAACTACCAGTTAGTGCTCTTTCAATGGATTTAGTAGGAAGCTTGGCTTTATTTAGTCAAAACAAAATCTAATTTTAGGGACGGAATTGGGGGGTACTTTTGGAAATCATTTGAAGTCAGTATTTGTCCTTGCACCAAAGTCAAAAGAAACTGTTTTATGGTAATGTGAATGAAACACTAGGATCACACACACACACACATATATATATATATATATATATATATATATATATATATATATATGTTTTATGGTAATGTGAATGAAACACTAGGATCACTTCTATATATATATTGGAGTGGGGGGGGGAGGTTCACTTTTTTGCACTACACTCCTCAGAATCCTCTAGTCATGCCCCCAAAAAACACAATATAGCCATTTTAGACAAAGTAAATTGATGATGCATACATGCATGTATAGATAGAGACAAGACAAAAGATACAGCACGGGCAACACACAAACACATATTGGTCATCACTACACCCAGTGTACCTTTTCACATTTCTTGGGTGTCTTGCAAGGCTTCAAAGCAAAGTACATGGCCACTGCAGAGCCAGCATGGCATAGTGTGTTCAGTGTTGGACTATGACTCTGGAGACTATATGGCTCAAATCTCAGCTCGGCTATGAAACCAACTTGAGCAAGTCACATGCTTTCATCCTCAGGGGAAGGCAATGGAAAACTACCTCTGAACAAATCTTGTCAAGAACACCCCATGATAGGTTCCCCTTAGGGTTGCCAGAAATGAAGGCACCCACCATCCAGCACAACAACACCCACCATCCAGCACATTTGTTTTTCTAGAAAGGCACAGGGAGCCAGAGACATTCCTAGAAGTAAAGACAGTGCCAAGAGGCCAGCACTTCACTTGCAACAGCCAGTCATAAATGGAAGACAGCACATCCTGTGCTATTATGAATGCCAATCATTATGAGGTGAAGATAGGCACATTTTGCCACACACTCCACCTGTCCCAATGTTCCAGTTTCTTTCTCTTTGGGGCTCTACAGATTGGCAGGAAGGGAGATGCCACCCCTTCCTGCCCCAGATCGGTGCTGTGGCAACCAAATGCCACAGCACTGATCTGGCCTCCATAGAGCACAAGAAGGAGCCGGAAAAACCGGCTCCTTTTTGTCCCCTTGAAGGGGTGCTATAGTCGCTGCCACGCAGTGTGATGACACCCCTTTGGCTCTGTGTCATTTGGATTAGGGTTGCCATAAGTCAGGACCTCCAAACCGGGACAAATGTAGGACAACAGTTTCAGATGTAGGACACATTTTTAAAAAAGGGAGGACACGCAAAAATTGATGCTTTTTTAGAAATGTTAATATAAATTCATGTTTCTTAGGCATGATCAAAATGGAGGACATTTGGGCATTATTCCTAGACAGATGGCAGAAATGGACTTTCCTTTCTGGCCAGCCCCCTCTCCCCATTTCAAACAGCACATTTGGGCATTGAACATGGCTTTATTTTAACATTGCCTCTTGCATATTTCAGAGGCTTATTCCATAACCAAACCCTTTGGGTTTAACACTGAACATGGGTTAACATGGCTATGCATATCAAACATGGTTAAACAAAAAGTGGATTCGCCCTCGGTTTCAGGTGTCTTGCACCAACTATACTTCTCAGAAGTGTGTACTTGGTCAAGGGACTTTGGTTTTTCTTCATTTTGACTTGTTTTGTCTGTATTCCACCCCACTAAATAAAGGAGACATGAAGTTAATGGGTACAAGTTGTTAAACAAAAAAGTCTTGTGAGACTCTGTAGGCAAGAGGTGCACCATGTTAAGAACTGCATTAGGCACACTTAGGCTGCTGCCACACTGCAGAATTAAAGCAGTTTGACACTGCTTTCACTCTCATCACTCCATCCTATGGAATCCTGGGATTTGTAGTTTGTTGTGCTGCCAGGGCTGGGCTTTGAAATCTCAGGCATAAGAAAAGCAAAAGGCTTGGGCTGCATCTACACTGGAGAAATAATCTGGTTTGAGATCACTTTAACTGCCTTGTCTGAATGCTGTGGCATTCTGGGAATGGTGGTTTGTTCCAGCACCACAGCAAAATGGCAGTTAAACCCCCTGTAAAGCTCTCTGACCAAGGTGACCAATGCCCTCTCCTCAAAATGTAGGGCCCTCAAGCAAAAAATGTAGGACATGACCAAAAATAAAAGCTACAAACACCCATGTAATTATAAATCCATGCTTCTTAGCCATGATCCAAATGGAGGACATGTCCTGGAAAAGGAGGAGGATGCCTGGTCACCTTGTCTCTGGTCCAAAATACACTGCAGAAATAAAACAATGCTGGACTGAAATGCCCAGAGTTCCTCACCAAAGCTGCATCCACACTGAGGAAATAATCCAGTTTGAGAGTGACTTAACTGTCCTGGGTTAGTGCTGGGGAATGCTGGGAATTGTAGTACACTGTGGCCCCAGAGCTATCTCTGACAGGGAGTCCCATAACCCTCCAAACGTAGTTGAACTGCAGTGCCCAGAATTCCTCCCCAGGTGCTGCATCCACACTGAGGAAATGGTCCAGTTTGAGACTGCTCAGTGCTGTGGAATCCTGGGAATTGTAGTCTGTTGTGGCCTCAAAGCCATCACTGACAGAGAAGTCTCAATGTCTCCCAAACACTAGCATTCCCAGGATTCCTTACCATTGAGTTAAAGCAGTCTCAAAGTGGGTTATTATTCCTGCAGTGTGTGTGAGAGATATAAAAGCTAGGGACTGGATCTCTGTGTCCAAAACACACTGCTTTGACTGCCAGGGCTCAGTGCTATGGAATCCTGGGAACTGTAGTTTATTGTGGCACCAGAGCTCTCTGACAGAGAAGGCCAAATGCCTCACAGACACCAGAATTCGAGAGCATTGAGCTTTGGCAGTTAAAGGGGTCTCAAAGTGCAGGGGGGGGGGGAGAGAAAAGCCAGGGAGTTTGAATGAGCAGCTCAACTCGGCTGTGGCTGCTCTGAAAGGAAGAGGAGGAGGGAGGGAGGGATGGACCCAAGGGAAGTGGCCAGGACCATCCGGAGGAGCCCCTGCTTTTCCTGATCATCGCAGCCTCCTCCCTTCCACCAGCAAGAGGCTCTGTTCCCAAGCGATGCCTCCTCCTCCTCCTCCTCACCTCCTGGCCCTGAAGGCTCTTCCTGAGTCTGGCAGCAACCTCCTCAAACCGGGAAAAAGCTGAGTCAAGGAGGAAACCGTGCAGGGACGCCCCCTAGTGGTGAAAAACCGGGAATGTCCCGCTGGCAGGAGGGATATGGCAAGCCTAATTTGGATGCCTCACAAGAGCTGCATCATCATTGTGCACCCCGTGTAAATGGGCACATGCCAAGATGGAGGCCCACAGGTGGCAGTAGGGCTTTGAGCATGAGGATGCTCAGTCCTCACCCCACCCACAGGCTGGCACTTCGCCAGTCTGTAAAGGGCCTTCCTCTCACTTTTCCCCTTTGTCTTTATCTTCTGTTGATGCAAACTGAGATGAAAGTGCAACAGCAGTTTTCTCTCTTAAATCAGCAGAGAGGAGAGAAAAGGAGGAAGTGGAGTCTTGCCCTTCCTGAGAGGATCATGCAAAAGCAAACTGCTTTAGCTTCTTTTAGCTTGGGTGTTCTTCCCTTTTAATAACTTTAGGCAGGATACAGACTGCCCAAAAGGGCGGTCTGCCGCCGTCCTAGTTTGCTGTGCAAGGGAGTTGCAGCGGACAAACCGTGCTGCTCCCTTACACAGCAAAAAGCACTTGCAGCGTCACAACCCCACCGAGACATGCAGACGCTAGGCATCCATCACATCAAAATCGCAGCATCTGTATGTTCAGGCACTGCCATTTTGATGCCCTCGTCACGTGCGAGCGTCCGAAAGTGCCTCCCCTCGCACGTGACGACGGCGCCTCATAGGGCCCGTCTATTGAGTGCCCTTGTCATCTTAACCACACTGATGTTGCTTGTCCACATGTCTCCCTGTTTTTATCTGTGAAATACCGGGCTATGCTTCAGTAATTGAATCACACTGAGTAACCCTTATCAACCCTAGTGGTGATGGTCAGGCTTTTGTATAACATTAATAATGATATTTTGTATAAATATTTTCCATTTGTTCTCTAATTTTTCCTTGCTGTTTCTAAACCTCTTTCTGATTTCCAGCTCTAAGGTTATTACCTTTAAATACTTGCATTGTTTGGGTCCAGGTTACCTAGAGGATCACCTCCTCCCATATTATCTTCCCTGTACACTCAGATCCTCTGGCAGACATTTACTCCAGTCAGTCAGGACTAGGTTGGCCACAGTCACCAAAGGACGTTTTCTTCAGCTGCCCCTAGACTGTGTAATGACCTGCCAGAAGAGATGACAGCTGTATATGCTGCCTGAATTTAAAAGAGCATTAAAAATCAGTCTCTCCCAGCAGGCTTATCCTGATGATTTTTAAATAGGGAATTTTAAATGAGAAATTTTAAATGTGGATTGTTTTAATGTGTGTACATCTTATTTGTCCTTTTAAAATGATGTGTGTTTTTAACTGATGTGGTTTTAACTGACTGCTGTTTGCCTGTTAATTGTTGTTCTCTACCTTGATCCAAGGAGGAAGGCAGGTAAGAAATAATAATAATAATAATAATAATAATAATAATAATAATAATAATAATAAT
>NC_056522.1:153734906-153745305 GCF_019175285.1 Sceloporus undulatus | reverse complement strand
CTAGAACATTTAACACATGGAATGGCACAAACAATGCATTCTGAAGAATGGAGTTAAAATGCTTTAGTCCAGATAATGGACCAAAGTTATGTAAATAGAATGACAAGTGCTTGAAGAGTGCTTCCCAAGCTTTCTGATGTGGGGAGACAGCATTTCTTCCCCCAGGGTTTCAGATTTCAGTGTGCTCATTGACTACAACTGTTCCTTTCTTTCCTGGAAACCTGTAACAGTCCAGCAGCCAATGGTTTGCGGACTGGCCTCAGTCCATAGACCCTCAGTTAAAGTTGCACTGAGTTAGAAGACAGGGCTGTTGTATTTGACAAAACAAATACATATTGTAGCTTGGGGTTAAAGGTGAGCCTTGGAAACTTGAACACTTGGAGGCCAGTGCTCCACAGCTGCAAATTAATGACTGAAAGAATTTGTGATGCAGCAACCCAGACATTTGGTGTTTTTATGTAATGACTTAGAGTCATGATAATTAATATAGCCTGAGACAAAAAATGCAAGTACAGTAATGAAATATTTGCCCACAAACCCTTATTTAAATATCCGATCAGACACTCCATAAACAGAACTGTGCAAACAACAGGAAACAGGCTCTTGTATATTATTGTGATGAAATAAATTATCATCCTTGGAAGATTTTGGTTTTAGCAAGTGCCACCTTCCAATGTTTGCTGGCATGTTCCAACACACATTACAGTCTTAGTCTAGCACCAATCCTGTCTTGCTAACATTATTTTGGCCCGTGTATGATTTTTCATGGTTTCTGTGTTCAGGTAGATGTTGCAATGTTTGAATGTGTGGTAAGTTATCTCATAGCCGGGAGCATGTTTCCTAATGATGCCTGTGATCAGAAGAAATATCAGGTTTGGTTATATCATACCTTCCAACTTTACTGATTTGGCAGGGACAGTCCGTATTGATCCTTGTTAAACCACTTTTCAGATGCTTTTAAAATGTTGCAGTTTTCCTTCCTTCCTTCCTTCCTTCCTTCCTTCCTTCCTTCCTCTTTCCCGATTTGCTCCTCAGCTTACTTCAGTTGCTTCAAACTGAGTTCAAAGTGTAAAAGTAGCTTATAGTCAATGAATTTAGCAGGGGGAGAGGAATGGAGGGGGCAAGATCTTCCTCTTCCCAGTTGGGCTTAGGCAAGAGCATATTGCTGCCACTTTTTCTAGCTTGTGCATTCATCCTCATTAATAACTTTTGCCATCTTGATCACACTGTGACGTAGCTTGGGTATGCATCTCCTGGTTTTCATCTGAAATGTTGGAAGGTATGTCACATAATCAAGGCCCAAAATACATGTGGTGTGAGGGATATATACCTTACCTTCACATGAATCATGAAAAAGGCATTTCTGTAAAATATAGATTTGATAAGAACTCTATAGCACTAATAGCAGGGCTCCCAAAATCTTTCAGACGCCAAGGACATATTTAAGAAAGCCAGGATTATCTTGTAGCTACAGTATTGGGCTGAAGGTGCTGAACTGATTTTAGGGCTAGAGTTTACAACCTTGGATAGCTCTGTTTAAATTTAGAAATAGAGTTAATTCCCCATCACATTGAATCACTGGGTATGAACAATAATTTTCTTTTAATTAAATGGAGGTTTTAATTAAATGAAGGAGGTGTGTGCAAATGTTGGTATTTGTGTGTGTTTCTTCCAAGGACATCATCTACAGGCACATCCCAAGGACTTCTAGAGGTCTCTGCAGATGCTTCTTGCAGTGCGTCCAGGAACAGGGAAATAGTCAGATGTTCATCTCCCTGTTCTCTGCTCTATGTTCTCTGACAATACAGAAATGGCTCTGTTGGGTGGGGCTAAGCTGCTTGCAAGGTGAGTTTTCTGGGGTAGCACTGGGTGATGTGACAGACATTCATATCTCAATGCAAGGTCTCAACCATAGTTATGTTTATTTAACTTTACATCATGCCCACAGGCTACAGATGCTGGAGGGCAGCAATGGCACTTTCCTAGTTATTACCATAAATTCCCCGGCTGTTCTGTGCTGAGGACAGAGCTATGAATACCACATAACCAGTCTTGGGCCCTCTAAATTCACTTGTCTCAAGAGTAATGGAAGCTGCTAGCCTATCACCAGGATTGAAGTAGATTTAACTGCCAGCCAGTCATCTTCAGTAAGTAGACTGGGGAAAAGAAAGGACACTATTTTGTCATTTGCTTCAGGCAGATATCCTGAGCCAGATCTGGCTTTTCATCTTGTACTGTGCTCCCCAGGCTCCCATGTAAATGGGTAGTTGCACCATGATCCTGGTGTGAGGTTAAATGTCTAGCAAGAGGGACAGACAATGAAAGAGCTTGATGTGAACTTATCAGAGGAAAACTGCCTTTTCTGTCTGATAGCATAGGAGGATACTGTCAGTTTCTGTGTGAGAGATCTTTCACCAGCCGAGAATCATCATTCAGCATCTTTGACACTTCAACACAAGGCTTACTGGTATGAGTCAGCCAGGAAGAAATATCCTTCCAGTGCTCAGTCCTGCCTCCAAAAATGGCCAACAGTGGAAGCTCAGATAAAAGTGCCTGCTAAGACACAAGAACAGCTGGACTACTCCACAATCTCTGACACCCTTGGATTATCTGACAGCTTTCTGAACCTTTATAGGAGGTTTCAACCCCTTCACCAGACTCTGTAATGATGATGTAGTAAGCATGAAACGTGTTTTATTCTTTACAGTTGCAGAAGAAATGCATCTGGTCTTTCTACATAAATTACATTGTGTTTACATTGCCTAAGGAAACCCTGTGAAATTCAAGGGGTTGCCATAAGTTAACAAACAACTTGAAGGCATGTACATACATACACACACACACATACACACACACATTTGGGAGTAGGCCAAAATCCATAAATCTATAAATAATTATTGATTTCCTTGATCTCCATCTTTTTGATCAGCTAACAAATAGCAACATAAACACAATAACATACACATTATAACAGTAATAAAATATAAAGATAAATAAAATACCTCAAACATACAAAATACAAATAAGATTAGATGAAGCAACAACTAGAAACCAACTGTTACTACACTCGTCTCTCCTGATTTGTGGGGGATCCGTTCTGGACCCCCTGTGATTTGAAAATATCATGGATATTCAAGCCCTATTGGTTATAATGGCAGTGTGCTCCTGTGTGCACAGGTGCGTGTGTGCCATGAGTGCATGCACCGTTTTGTCCCTCCTTGCTGTCAGGGATGATGGGAGTTGTGGCTCTTCACCTGGCCTGGAACTCACCACCTGGTTGTGCACCACGCTGACCAGTTTTGGCCAGTTATATCTTTGCAAGAGTTGCAGAGAACAGGCTGAAGACCCCGACAAACTCTCCAAGCCTTCTCACTCTTGCTTCCACAGAAGTCTTCACCCTTCTTCACCAGGGTCCTGCTGGTTCTTGTAGCTTCACCCAAGACACCAGACAACTCAGTAGTCTTATATAAAAGATCTACTTTATTCTACTATATACACAGCTCCAAACAATACTCAACTCCTCACTCTCCAATCCAACTACTCACAACTACAACCCACAAAATACACTGGGATGTATAGTCATTATTATAGCCAAATCATGGCACCACCTACTGTGGTCTGTTTCCACTCAGTAGGCGTGTACATCATTCCCATTGGTTCTCCTTGTTCATCCCACAATTAATGATTTCATAATCTCAGCCTTGACCACTTAACAATTGTCAGGTGTGTTCAATTATCCACTTTGCAATTCTTGTCCTTGGCACTCTGGACCTGTTAATTGTATTACCATTCACACCTGTGTGGTTCTCCATTGGCTTCTGCTGAGTCACTCTGACTCTCACATACATCTTTTATTTCTCTTACTGTATAACCCATGTGGCTTTTTCCTATTGGTTATAATGGCAGTGTGCTCCTGTGTGCACAGGTGCGTGTGTGCCATGAGTGCATGCACCATTTTGTCCCTCCTTGCTTGCTGTTCATGAAGGACTAAAACCGCAGACTCCAAGTCTGCAAATGGGGAGGGACGAGTGTATATATTTACAACTCAAGATACTGGTCAAGGAGTGGTATATTATAAAAAAAAAAATTCTTTGTTAGTTGAAGGAATCTATTTCTTTCTCTGTCATATACACACTGAACTATCAATTACAATTGGTGTGTGTGTTCACTCATAACAGCTGATAAGACATTTCAATCTTTTAGTATTTTCTTGTAAAGAATAGTTCATTGAATTGTACCCAGAAAAAACACAACTAAGGCTTGACCATAATTTCAGCATTTTTAATGCGTGTGCAAGGTCTGGAACTTTACAGACATCTAAATTATAGCATAGCTATTCTGTCAGTCTGGAAAATGGGCATACTAAGCACTCTCTTCTAAATCTTTCTCATCCTCCTATCCCCTATCCTGTAATGTGAAATGTATTAGGATGTTTAAGTGTGATCTCGAGAGTTTAACTGCTTGTATATGATGTTTTAACCTAATTTTCTTTTGATTGTATTTTATACTATAAATCCTGTGCTGTATAGTTACTTTGAATTTGTAAACCGCTTTGATCCCAGGAAAAGCGGTATAGAAATAAAGATTTTATTTATTATTATTATCATCTCAAAGCCTATTCCATCTCTTGTACCCCTCTCCTCCTTACTTTACATTGGCAAATGATTGTTTGCATAACCATCCAGAATCAGAAACCTGCAGGCCCTGAGCAGAGAGGTAGAGGATGGGGGATCTTGGAGATGTCTCATCCGCAGGGCAACCATGAGTCAAGGCCAACTTGAGGGCAGCTAACAAGAAAAAATATGATTGGCTCCTTTAAGAAAGAATTATATATATTTGGCCAACGCCAAAGGGTGCTCAACAATGGCTTCTTTTCATCTTGGAGAGAAGTGACCAGTGGGGTCCCATAGGGGTCTGTCCTGGGCCCAGTGCTATTCAACATCTTTATCAATGACTTGGAGGACAAAATTGGGGGCATACTTATCAGATTTGCAGATGACACCAAATTAGGAAGAGTAGCTAATACCCCAGAGCAGAGGTAGGCAACCCTTTTGAGCCAGGGGCCGAGTAGCTGTCCCTCAGACAACTGGGGGGCCGAAGAAAAAAAAAATTAAATAATTTTCAAAAAATCGCCCCCCAAAGGCTCCGGCGGCAATCGGTGGCAGGACCGGGCTGGGGCCAGTCCCAAGGCCTCGCCGGGCCGCATCCGGCCCGCGGGCTGCAGGTTGCCTACCCCTGCCCCAGAGGATAGGATCAAGATTCAAAATGACCTGAACAGGCTAGAAAACTGGGCCAAAGCTAACAAAATGAAATTCAACACAAAGAAATGTAAGGTACTGCACTTAGGGCAGAAAAATGAAATGCACAGATATAGGATGGGGGACACCTGGCTGAACAAGACTACATGTGAAAGAGATCTAGGAGTCCAAGTAGACCACAAGTTGAACATGAGTCAACAGTGTGATGCGGCAGCTAACAAGACCAATGCGATTTTAGGCTGCATCAATAGAAGTATAGTGTCTAGATCAAGGGAAGTAATAGTGCCACTATATTCTGCTCTGGTCAGGCCCCACCTGGAATATTGTGTCCAGTTCTGGGTGCTACAATTCAAAAAGGACATTGAGAAACTGGAGTGTGTCCAAAGGAGGGCGACTAAAATGGTGAACGGGTATGGAAACATGCCTATGAGAACGACTTAGGGAGCTGGGGGTTGTTTTAGCCTGGAGAAGAGAAGGTTAAGAGGTTATATGATATGATAGCCCTGTTTAATATTGAAGGGATGTCATGTTGAGGAGGGCAAGCTTGTTTTCTGCTGCTCCAGAGACTAGGATCCGGAACAAAGGATGCAAACTACCGGAAAAGAGATTCCACCTCAACATTAGGAGGAACTTCCTGACAGTAGGGCTTGTTCGACAGTGGAACAAACTCCCTCTGAGTGTGTGGGTCTCCTTCCTTAGAGGTCTTCAAACGCGGTGGATGGCCATCTGTCGGGGATGCTTTGATTGTGATTCCTGCATAGCAGGGGGTTGGACTGGATGGCCCTTGAGGTCTCTTCCAACTCTATTATTCTATGATTGTATGATCTATATACAGTCTGTCCTCGCCTTACATGGGGGATCCGTTCCGGATCCCTCCGCGTAAGGCGAATTCCGCCTATGCTCGAGCCCCATTGGAAACAATGGGGCTCGTGTGCAGCGGCGTGGCGGCGTGGGCACGTGCGGGGCGCAACGGGCATGCACGGCCATTCAATTGAATGGGACGCGTTGCCCCTTCTGCCCCGTGCGCGCCCTGCGGCTTGAGCTCATATGCTCAAGGCCGCATATGGCACGCCCGCGTATGGCGCAGGTGCACTGTATATAGTTTTGCTGTATGGCAAGCTACCGCTCTCTCTCTCTCTCTCTCTCTCTGTGTGTGTGTGTGCGCGCACACACACACACACACACACACATATATCTCAGTTCAGAAATCCCAAGTTAATCATGAGTCTGACTTAATCTCTCTGAAGTCTGGATTCAGCTCATTGTTAACTTGGTCCACCATTGTTGGTACATTTGATTTTCTCTGATGATAGAAGTGATAATGAAAAAGGGTAGTGTTCTGGCCTGCATTAGACAACAGCAAGTATAACGAGTGGCAAGACTTCTGGGTGCCCCATGGAAGTCTGTAGTAAGAACTGGGAGTTGTGGGAATCTTGATGTTTCTGCAATTATTCCCAACTGACAGGGACGTAGCCAGGATTTTAGGAAGGGGGGGGGTCCAGACTAAGTGCCACCATTATAATGGGGCTTGGGTGAGGTGGCGCAGCAGCACACACCATTCATTTTTCTAATGGAAGGGGGGGGGTCCAGACTCCAAGGACCCCCCCCCTTGGCTACATCCCTGCAACTGACACCCCAGGGAGCTTGTTAAGGATACATAACAGTAGCTCTTTTTGCTATTGCTGCTATTAGCAGATAGATTTTGGAGAAAAGGGAGCTGTGATGGGCATGAGGAGGAGGGCTGGGATCACACATTTCAGACTGCAGGATTTCATTATGACATTCTCTTAACTGCATCACAAGGAGATTCTGGACAATAGGGTTAATTCATATTAATAACACATTCTAGCCACTATAACATGTGTAACATGACAGTAAAACCCCACCATCTCCTCCTACCCATCTCCTCAGTGCCAATAGAGACAACAGTTGCCAAACTGAGCAAGATTTGTTGAATTTTAGGAGGATTCACCTAGCAAAGTACAACCAGCCACCCTAGATGGAGCTGTAACTCCATTTAAGGCCCAGGTGTCTAACATTCCTTGTTGCTGGAACTATACTTCAGCTTCATATGCCATGTCTGGTCATCTGAGTGACACTTGGGAGCTGTCTGGCATTCCTTTCCCTTCCTCTAGAGACCTCTACTTGGGGGCTTCAACAACCATTTGCCATGGCAGCACCTGGAACAGAATGAGTCTGATCTTTAAAAAGCAAATTCAAACTGAATCCAAGCTGAGCCTTCCAGGCAAGCTTATTGAGAACTGAGTCCACGAGGAATACTCCCATCAAGGATTTATATGTATGTGCCCTCAAGTAACCTGCTTACTTATGGTGACCCCATTTATTTTGTAAGACTTTCTTAGGCAACGAATACTCAGAGGTTATTTGGCCAGTTTCTGCCTCTGAAATAGAGTCTGCAGCACCTGGTATGTGTTGACAATTTCCTGTCCAAATGCAGTGGATTCTCCGAACCAACAGATTGGTGATCCATGGATCTGACTGCCCACAGATCATTGTGCCCCACATTATTCAGTGGTGGTACATTCATGCGGATGTTGCTGCCACTGAATAATATGGGGTTCAACTGTATCTCACCAACGAACAAGTCCCAGGATTTTTTAATATGGAGACATGACAATTGAAGTAAAATGGAACTAATAAAATATTGTGGTGCAGAGAAACCTATAACTGGTAAGTCTGCATCTCCATTTGTGTCTTTACTCTTTTATCTCTTTGCGTAAAGATATTGTTTTGAGTAGGGAATATAGCTTAGTGATAGGGCTCAGTTTTGCAAGCAAATGTCTGCAGTTCAGTCCTTGATTTTTCCACTTTGCAAAAAAGACATGCTTCTTCTTGGACTGGAGAGCCACTCCCCATAAGAACACAAACAACACTGGTCTACATAGCCAGATAGCCTGAACTGGTTTATGGTACACTCCTATGTTTCCACTAATGGCCAAAATCCTTCATCAGGGGATGCCTCTCTGGCATGTGGCAAGTAGCACGTACATTTCTATACCACTTATCAGTACACTTAAGCACTCCCTAAGCAGTTTATAACGTGTAAGCTAATTGCCTCCAACAAGACTCACCTTCCTCCTGCTGCCTCTTCACTTTCCATCTAGTAGCCAATGGAAAATGGGGGACAGCTGAAACATATCTGGCTATGTGACTCTTGCCAAATACATACCAGAGACATTGCACCCGTACAGACAGAACAAAATAAAGCTGCTTTGGGTCACATTGGAGGTATACTGTTTAAATGATGCATGCATCCTAAGAGGCCAGAAGCCGTGCCAAAGCGACACTCCAGTCCTAAGGACTGGAGCGCAGCTTTATTTTGGCCTGTCTGTTCAGGCCCATTGTTTCCTAAAGACCTCTGGAGGTCCTGGGAGATGCCTTTATTGTTGTGCATCTGGCTATAGTCACATAGCCAGACAATTCTTATCCTCCACTTTCCACTGGATACCACATGGCCATGTTGAGGGGGAAGAAGTAGAAAGAAAAAGGAAGGCTGTTGTACAAGGGAGGCAGAGAATTCAACCTCCACAGTGATTTTTCTTTCTCTCCTTTACTTTCTCTCCATATCAACTTTATTGGATTTGTCCCTGTTTTGTGTCATGAAAAGAATGCCAACCTATGTCATTTTGTAAGCCTCCTTGAGTCCCTATTTAGGAATGTGGGAGGTATATAAATACAATAAAATATCATGCTAGTTCCTAAGGCCAGTGGTGCATAAAGCACATAAGAAATGAGGCACAGTCTGTTCAATATCATACCAAACCCATCTCCGACGTAAGAGAGGCACCAATTCACAAACTAATAACCTTCAGGAATGCCATTTAAATTCCTCAGCTGCTTGACCACACTATGCAATGCCTATTGAGGGGAAAAACTCTTCTAATGTGCATGAATGGTGGGGGGGGGGGGAGATTTGAACTAAATCGCCCAAAGCGGCCGGAAATAAATATCGGAACTTTATTTCATGTGGAATAGTGATGTCATTGCAGTGAGGGATATTAAGTTATAACAAAATAGTCACGGGGTTTGTGAGCAGGAGAATTTGTTTTAACAATGAGCCTGCCTATTTGTTATCCCTCCAAAGTCTTCATCACTGTTATATGTTTCAAACCATGCCTTTGCTCACTGCTGGTGCACTGTCACAGTCAGTCAAGGTTCCTAGTTAACAAGCCACCAAAATAACACTGTCAGATTAACTCATAACCTCTGCAGACATTTAGTGCTGTTTTGTATGTTTTGTACTGTCATGCTAGGTTTTGCTCAATGGATCAAAAAACAAGGGGGACACACGCAACTTCAAATGTACATATTGAACACATACTCATTATTCAGTATGGAATTTAAGGATGTGTAACCACCATAATTATGATACTATGCAGTGAATCTCAACCTGACCCTCCCAATCCTCACTGATACTAGAACAAAACAGACACTGCAATCTATAGGGGCCTATTCCTCTGTCACTGGGGAAGTAGCTGGCTGGCATTGCCACCCCCTCCCATGAGGTGCAACATAGGGATCATGAATACATAATAGTCATGAGTGTGTAACTCTAGGTTATGTATATTTAATTGCATAGGGGATTCTAGCTCATATTCATTCCAACTTAAAGCTCATTGGCCACAGAATGGGCTTCTCTCCCATATAAGCCCCACAAGGAACTGATAGTCAGTTGACAACATCAGATGGGGGAAATTTGTAACAAATAAGTACAGAAGGATTTTGTGCAGATCTTACCTTGACACAAGTTCAGCTTTAAATAGAACTCATAGAACACTACATAGAATAGAACACTACAATTTTGTTCTAGCATGATGGAGTTTTAAAAAGCAAGCAACTATAAAAATGGTAAGGGGCTTTATTTATTGCCTTATTAACAGAAAGCCATATTGTCATTATCCGATTACTTCATCTGCCTGTTTCATTTTACAGAAGCTGAACAAAAATTCAGACTGGACAATTCACACTCAATCATTCCTGTCTTTTTATGAATGAAAGAGCCCTAGACATTTGACTGTAGTTCATCTATACACAATACATTAGCTAACAGTTATTGCTCCCCCTCTCCCTTCCTTCCTTCCTTCCTTCCTTCCTTCCTTCCTTCCTTCCTTCCTTCCTTC
>NC_056522.1:153684147-153734896 GCF_019175285.1 Sceloporus undulatus | reverse complement strand
TATTGGTCAGTTAGCTACAGGGGAAAAAATCTGGATTTATGGAAACTACTAGCATTTAAACTATTTTCACATAATTTGGGGGAAATCTATAGTCTCTAGTGCAGTATGGGGATGATGTGGTTCTAGTACAAAATGTCCAGAATCCACTGGTTAAGGAAAGCTGGACTAAATAAATATAAAGCCGCTTTATATGCCTTACATTTACTTCTGAAATTAGCACATTAAAAAGCACCAGTATATTTCTAAGTAACACCTTTACCTCTTGACAGTGGCCTTCATTAGCCAAAAGGTCAGCCATAGTTAATATTGCTCATTCCAAAATTTAACATGAATCCTACTAATTTTTTAAAAGAAGTCAGACTTCTTGGACAGCATTTTCATTTGTGCTCACAAAGAGACTTTGATCCGGGGCCTATATTTCTCTTAGTCATAGTGGCTGCTTTTTATTTTTTGTGCTTGTTCAGGGAGAACAAATTGTCTGTCTTCTTTGCCATGCACACATGCAGACATGCACAGACACACAAAGACACACACACCCTGAAATGGCAAATTATTCAGCCAGCATCATTAAACCATCAGGCAAGGTGTCTTGTGTTCATGTTGAATAGCTCAACAAAAGCAATGAACCATTAAGTGACAGCTGTCAAGGGTAGCTGTGAAGATGCAGGCAAATGTCCATGCTAGGGATCATTAGGAAAAGGATGAGAAATATGGTAATGCCCTCATATAGATCTATGGTAGTGATACATTTGAAATAGGCAGGACATTTCTTGCCCTGAAACCCATCACTGGAGACGCCGTTGTTCTCATTTCTGCCCCAGCCTCACAATTGTGCCCAATGAGGGTGGAATGATTCGGGTATATTAAAGAATAACCCCCTGTGTCATATCCTCTTCAAAACTATGCCAAAAAGTTGAACTAGTTAGAATCTGCTTCTAGTCACAGATTCATGGTTTTGGCCACCTCCAGGGACAGCTGGTAGACCCATTGCCATGGGAGGAGTGAACCAAATCTCTGCTTCACAGCTGTTCTTCCAGTAGATACTCTGGTTTTCTTTCCAGGGCACATCTACACTAGTCAAATAAAACATTGTCCAAACAATGTACAGTGGGCCCTTGGTATCTGCTGGGGTTTGGTTCAAGGATCCCCCATGGATAACAAAATCTGTGGATACTCAAGTTCCATTAAATATAATGGTACAGTAAGTTGGTGTCCCTTGTATAAAATGACAAAATCAAGGCTTGCTTTTTGGAATTTAAATATTTTAAAAATGTTTTCAAACTGTAGATGCTTGAATCCATGGATAAAAAATCCATGGATATGGGGGGCTGACTATATAGGACTATTGGGGCTGAAGCTGGGCATTTTAATCACTTCAGTGATTTAATCCCAAGGGGGAAAAAGAGGATTTATCCTCAGTTTGAGTGGAAAATCTAGATATTTGCATGTGTGAATTGGTGTGAGGCTGGGGTGAAGAGTTCAGAAAAATGTACATTTGTATGCATGGGGTAAGGGGGAAAAACTGGAGCACCCATGGCCATGTAGTCAGACATACAGTACTATGATTCACTAGACCAAGATGAGTTCAAAAAGAAGAATTGTGTGTGACTAATACTCTCAAACTTGTCTCAGTGTGTGAGGACAAGCATGTGCAAAGCAGAGTAATCCAAAGGTAAACTGGATTTTCTGTCAGTGTTGCTTTACTTGAGTTAGTTTCAAAGGTACTGCGGGATTCCTTTTCTTTTCTACGAAATTTATGAAAATAAAGGGGGGGGGTACTTAGCTATTGGACTAAATGCTAATTTATGTATAGAGATGCAAAGCTAGACAGACATAATGAGTATCATTTAGATAGAAATGCAGTATTGTCTATCCACAGCAGGGAAGATGGTGTCCACTGGTCTTGTCTGCCTGCTGAGTCTGTTTTCCAAAAGCTAACCATAGATATGCAATGTTAAAAATCTCCCTACACTTAGCTTTTAGATTTCTCAAACTAGTAAAATATATTTACTTCAGTTTCTTTGTTATTGGAGAGACCTATTCAAGGACTTCAAATTACAGGCCCGTAGTAGAAAACACATTCTCCGCCAGTCCATCTTAACATCCACAACAGAGGGCAAGATAACATGTGCCAGCACCTGAACCATGTGGTATTTCTTCCCCACCATCTAGCCAGACAGCCTTGAAACCATAAAAGTAAATAACACTACAAGAGAAGTGAAACTGTCCCTTAAGTTATCATCATAATTTAATAGAGTTATAGTGTCATTATTAGAAAATCAATTACAATAATTACTTGGGAAAATGCATACATGAAATTCTGTCTATTTTAGACACATAAGTAAGTTTTCCTTATTTTACATAACTGGCCATATCTTGTACAGGATAGATGTTAAAGTCAATATTTTATTTTGTTAGATTTATAGCTTCTGAATGTTCCATATAGAAGCAAACAACAAGAAAGAAGGAGGGAAGGTAAGCAACTATGATCTAAAACCTATACATTGGGCTTGCCATGCATAATTAAGTAAAATGATCTTTGTTTCTAACCTCAAAGTAGTTGTTATCACTGTGTATGTAACTCAGGGTGCTGTTTCACATTTTAATCTTCTATGAAAATATAAGCAAACAGCTTTTCCAAGACGACTCTAATTACCTTCCACCAGGTACTTTGAATACTGTTAAATGTACCTTCCAAATGAGATATCTTTGTGTTCCAAAGGGCCACTTTTCTTGTTACTCACCTGTAATGAGCACCAGCTCACCCATAATTTCCAAGAGCAAAAATGATTAAGTGGAAGCTGCTTCATGTGAAATGGAATGCCATTTTCCTCCAAAAATTATAATAATTATGCCTACAGGCTGTCTTAAATAATCTAGGTTTTATCAACTTTCAAAAGAGAGTTTGGTCTTTATCACACAAACCCTATTCTTGCTGCAATCACACTTGTTTAAGAAAATGGAATTATATCTCTTTGTAAGCATGCCTTCTCAACAGCACAACTGGAGCTGCAGACACTATCACACTCTCTTTCTGACTCCCCCTTAACCCCATTTATCTGGCCAGTGCCCTACCAAGCATGCCTTTCTTTTTTTTATTTTCACTTTTTCATGCAATTCCAGAGCTCTGCTACTGTGATTTAAGTCCCCCCTTTAGTTTACTCATAATTCGTAATTCCTGAACATCACTGAATGTAATGGCAATAGTTGTGATATAAAAAGATAGCAAAATTAAAATTATACTTTTAAATTACATGCTTTGTATGCAGACATTCCCAGATTCAACTCCAGATTGCTCCAGGTAGGATTGGGAAAGTTTACTGCCTGAAACTGTGGTAAAAGGGGAAACCACCACTGGCCAGTGTACACTAGCCTTGCCCGGTGTGACATCCACCAGATCACAACTCCCATGAGCCATAGGCATTATGGCCATTAATCCACGATGGTGATGTTTGTCATCAAAAACATCTGGATGGATACTTAGCTGGCAGGGGAGACACCATGATCACAAAAACATCTGGATGGCATTGATTTAGGAAAGATGTCCAGGAGTAACCAAGTTGGCCATACAGCAATTACAATAACATTCAAAATCCATAAAACAGTGATACTTTTATTTGAGCAACCAAAATGCATAAAATATATGTCACAAGCTTTCAAAGCTCCACTGGCTTCTTCATCAGGCAAAGGTGTTAAAAATGATACAGGAGAAACAAATTGACAATGGCACTCTATAGACAGGCGTCATGGGGCGCCATTGTTATGTGCGAGGGGCGGCACTTCCAGACGCCCATTGCCCCTTGCACATGATGAGGGCGTCAAAATGGCGGCACTCTGTACAGATGGGCACTGCCATTTTGACGTGACGGACTCTTAGTGTCCACACGTCACTGCATTGTAATCGCACCGCAATAAGAACCCACTTTTTGCAGGTTCCTTTTGCTGTGCGAGGGAGCTGCGCGGTTTGTCCGCTGCGGCTCCCTCACACAGCAAAACAAGGCACCGGCAGACTGCCCTTTTTGGCTGGTCTGTACCCCACCAATGTTAGTCAAAGGCCTGCATTTTCTGAGTATGCAGGGATATCAATGTAGTTAAGCCACTCCTCCTTTTGGCCATGCAGAACTGGGAAACAAAGCATTTTAAAGTCCAGGAAATTTAAATTCCATTAGCAAAACAAAAGGGTACTTCCTATGAGATCCAGGATGGCTCAGTCCTTTGTGAGGCCACAAAGCCCTTCCAGTTAGGAAACGTTTGTGTAGACAGTGCTGAGCTAGTGCTCTTCTGTCACTTCCTTTCCAAACTGTACCATAAATATATATCTCTGGTGAATATAATGCACCGGTTTTAGATTTCTGGCAAAACATCACAAGAGTCCAGTTTTATTTATTGTTTTCAGGATTTTAGTTGGATAAACAGAGTATGTTTCAGGCTGAGCAAATTCAGCAGGTCCAGGAGCCATTTACCCTAAGCTGTACGGACTGCAAAAATACCCTGCTTAAATCAACAAAATGAAACAGCATGTGGCCAGAATGTCCATTTCTAGCTTTGAAAAATGGATAGTTTTTGTGTTCAGTGGCACAGAGGGTTCTTGCTACCAATACAAACAGTGAATCACAGCTGATAGATTCTTCCAGTAGTCTGTACCAGTTCAACTCCCTTGTCCTTTTCAGTTGGCCATCTGTATCACAGATTTGGCATCCATGAATTCAATTCAAGCACCCATTGCTTGAAAATATTTTTTAAAAAGTAAAAAATAAGTACATGCAAAAAGAAAGTCTTGATTTTGCCTTTTTATGTAAGCTTGTACTGTATATAAAAGATTCCATTGTATATAATATGACTTGACCATCCTTGGATTTTGGTATCCATGCAGAGTCCTGGAACCAAACCGCAGCAGTTACCAATTCATGTCTCCCTCACTCTGGGACCTTTTTTAAGAGGGAGGAGTCTGGAGAAGTCTGCGGATCAGGACTGCAAAAACAGCCTGGTGAGGGGAACACACGTGACCCTGGACTTCACTTTGGCCACCTCAATTGCAATTACAGTGGTCCCCCACACCATCCATGGTTTTGCTCTCTGGGATTTCAGTTACCCGTGGCCAACTGTGGTCTGAAAACATTACTGGTACAGTGGGACCTTGGTATCTGCTGTGTTTTAATTCCAGAACTTCTCCCCCACCCCTCCGTGAGTACCAAAATTCATGGATACACAAGTCCCATTAAATACAATGGGCTAATAAAATAATGTCCCTTATATAAAATGGGAAAATTTAAATTTACATATAATTTTCAGTATGTTTAAGCCATGGATAAAAAAATCCATGAATATGGAGGGCCGACTGAATAGGGTTTGGTACTCTCCATGGTTTCAGGCATCCACTGGAGGTCTTGGAATTTATTGCCCATGGATAAAGGGGGACTATTGTATTTAATGGGTGTGGAGAGGAATTAAAACCAAACATCTGGAACCTACATGAAGCCTTCACAGACATTTGATTTCTGAAGGGCTGACTCCAAGTGACATTGTTCTTATATAAAGTATATCTGTGGCAGAAAATTTAGGCCCAATTCATCTCTAGTATTGTAAGGAGATAATAAGTAAAAAGATGAACGGAGGCAGAATAGAGCCAGATTAAGAAGAAAGTTTCATTTTTCTCCCACAGAAATGCAATATATCCGGTTAACAGCTTTTCATTAGTATTAAATATATATCCATTTTTTCTTTGATATACTTGAGGATGCCAATTTATACCTTAGCCCAATATAAAAAAAGAGAATTAGCCCTGATCAAAAGCTTTCTTAATCCAATATTAATTGGTTCTGGTTTATTAGCTGATAATCAGCTGGCTTCATTGACCTTGCTGGAAAAACATGTTTCTTCAAAGAGATTTCAAGAATGGCTTTTAACAGGAATTCTATCTTATTTGGGATGAAATATCTCCCTTTAAATTTTGAGCTTTCTATAAACTGGAGCCAAATGGAATCATACTTCGAGGAAAGCCTTTGAAATAAATGAGAACTAAAATGGTCACAATGAATATGAGTACCATTGATTCCAATGGGCTTACTCTTAAGTACGACAAGACCTGGAGCCTAGCCTGTATTTCAACAAGGAAATCTCTTTTGTGTGGAATCTTTTTCTTTTTGAAAGAAAGAAGAAGCCTCCTGAAAGGTGGAAGTTGGGAGAGAATGGGAAAAGAGAATCACTGCTTCTACACAAGCATACTGAGTGTCTCCCACTCAGTGATTCACTGTTTCTTCTGGTTAGAATGATGATTTTTTGTTTTGACTTTTTAGAAAGGGCATTCATTGAAAGGAGATTCACTTTATGTGTGGCGTAGGCTCAAAAGCTATAGATCTGCTATGTTTCACATACAGTGGGAGAATGTGCTCTTCATCATCCTCTCTACTGCTTCATCATCAGCCCTGTAGTCAAACTACTTTGCTTGTCAAAACATATAAATAAGATTTGCGAGTGGTTTGAAGGTGCGTCCAGTATTTATTGTTGATTTAAGGGTGCTTCCAGAAGAGACTGTTATTGTGTAACTGGAACTGTGTAATTCCATTCATGGAATTTTACAGGCATTTCTCCTCTCCTCTTCATGTTTCTCCACCCCTTCTCCAATCTTTTTTTTTTATGACCTGATTACCAAAAATGTCTGTTAAGGAGGAAAAGGAAGAATACCATGCTTTGGTCAGTGATGCCAGGAGCTCTCTGTCTGATGGTCGCTGAATCAGTGTGCCTTGTGGCTCCCATGTCAGTGGGGCAGTAAATATTTTCTGAGTATTATTATTATTATTATTATTATTATTATGCTTTATTTATATAGTGCTGTAGATTTAATATGAACTTTAAAAGAGATGTGTTGATGTCCAAGGTGCTGAACCTATTTCCTTTATATTCAGACTAAAATCTGGAGTGGCTTCACTGTCCACTGACATGGGTGCTATCAGCTGCCCATATGCAAATGGTGTATATTGTACTATACAGTTAAACCCTTTTCATTCTGCTTCAATGGAGTCGCCTTCTTTGGAGGTTTCTACACAGTGGCTGGATAACCATCTGTTGGGAATGCTTTTTTGGTGTATTCCTTAATGGCAAGGTGTTGCACAGGATGGCCATGGTGGTCCCTTCCAACTCTATGATCCTATGATTTATCATGTCTTAGTTCAAGAGAATCCAGGAAATGGTAGTTTCATGAAAAACTAACAAGGTACCAAGGTATCCTGAGAAGAGAGGAATTTAAGAGAAAATCAGTTTCATTCTATGATGTTGACAGAGAGACATGGTACACTGGGAATTTTAGGTTAGAGAAGTGGGCTAGGACTCTCTAGGAGAAAATTCTACATACCTGCACCAAACCACAAATTCAACGATTTCTTAAAATAAAATCATGACATAGTACAGTGGAGATAGGGTTGTTGTGGTACTCAATCTAATGTTGTTGTTGTTGTTGTTGTTGTTGAGTCGGTTCTGACTCATGGTGACCCTATGGATGAGCGAGACATCTCAACTTAATCATCTTTGCTTCCAAGGAGATCTCTGGTCTGATCTGTTCAAGGACCTATTTGTTTGTCTTCGTAGCTGTTCACAATATCCTAAGTACACTTCTCCAGCACCACATTTCAAATGAATTGATTTTCTTTCTGTCTGTTTCCTTCACTGTTCAGCTCTCACATCCATACATGGTAATTGTGAATACAATGGCCTGAACGATTCTGACTTTAGTGCTCAGTTGTATGTCTTTGCTCCCCAGTATCTTTTCCTGTTCTTTCATAGCTGCCATTCCCATTCCTAGTCTTCTTATTTCTTGGAAATTCTTTAACTATTTCAGTTTCCTCATTGTCTACATTGAATTTGTGTATTTCTTCTGTGGTCATTATTTTTGTTTTCTTTATCTTCAGCATTAGACCTGCCTTTGCACTTTCATCTTTGATCTTCCTTATTAATTGTTCCAATTGCTGAATATCTTCTGCTAATATTATGGTGTCGCCTGCATATCTTAAGTTGTTAATGTTGCTTTCTCCTATATTAACGCCTCCTTTTTCTCATTCTAATTCTGTTTTTCTTATGATGTTTTCAGCATATAAATTAAATAAGTAGAGTGATAGGATGCAGGCCTGATCCCTTTGCCTATTTGGAACCACTTTGTTTCTCTGATTTCTATTCTTGACGGTGGCCCCTTGTCCTTGGTACAGATTCCTCATCAGGACTATCAGATGTAGTAGCACCCCCATGTCTTTGTTGGAAGCAATGTTCCTTTAATATGGGTATAAAAATATTTTCTATGGCTGAAATGTCTGAGATTGTTAAGTCACAGCACTTGAAATGATGCAAGGGTTTACAACAGGAATTGCATCATGTAAAATAGCACCAGGTGACAACCTTTAGTTAATATGTTCTATATAACTGCACTAAGACCCGATGCATGTGTGGGTTGATGAAGAGAGTGGACTGGAGATAGTGGTTGTTGATGTTTGGATTGTTGAACTATAGACAATGGATGTTGAGACTAGTTGTGAGGAGTGTTTGTACATATCTGTATATATTGCAATTTAAGATAAAGAACCTCCAAGGCTTGGAGATATCAACAAGTGAATGTGAGTTTATTCAAGTGCTCAGTGCATTGTCAATACTTAAACTGAACTGGTGCTTCCATATTCTGCTACTGCTAGCTACTATTGAGAGTGTTTACCTCAGACAGTGATGTAGGCATCTCTGGTGGGCCTAGAGTTTTGTTTTTTGTTACTGTACATCAGCAGGACATAGAAGAGAGCCAACAATTTTTACGTGTGTTCCATAGTTTTTTTGTGATCTATACAATCAAATATTTAGCTGTAGTCTATGAAACACATGCCGATTCTAATTACTCCATTTAAAATGGTAGAAGCAGAGCAACACATTCCAAGAGCATGATGTTTCACTCCTTTCCACCCAACAGGAGCCTATTATCAATGTTCTTTAACCAGAAGAATAGAATGTTTACTGGAAATAAAGAATATATCTGTCTCAGCTTTGTTTCTTGTCTTGTCTGTGCAATCATACCAAAGTTTTAGGCTTTCCATTGTAGAACATTTACAAGGAAAAGGACCTCCCAGACCAATAGCCATTTAATAGGAATATATGGTTATTGGGATAAGAGAGTGCAGTAAACCTTCCAGAGGCCATCAGGAGATTTATCACGTTTCACTCTGGCCCCCTTTTCCTATCCCACTATGAATTTAATTCAGGAGTCACATTTCCAAGCCTGCATATCATGGATTAGAAAGATGCTGAAGTCTTGTACAGTCTCTTCTCCTTGCTTTTAATCCCAGATTGCCATTCCTTTCATAATGGTCTAGAACTGTCTGTGATCAAATCCATATCAGAGCTTAGTGTAATTATCACTAACTATGATTGCCCCAAGTTGTGGTTTGCAAGTTCACTTTAAACTGTGGTATCAAATCATGGTTTAGGAGTGGGATTTATGCATCCTCAGTAAACTGTAGCAGAGGGCAAGGAGGTTGGAATTATGTGGTCTGTGGACCACTTGCAGCCCTTTATGGGAATTGTGGTTTAACACATCCAAATTTATGGTGCCAGGCTGGACGAAGTCTGCTGTATCAGAATACTTTGAACATAGTTTCAACTATGCAGCATTACTTTCAAAAGGGAATGTTTAACTGATGTACACTTTCAGTTCTGCCAGGCCAAATCGTAATGGGCTATTTCTAACTTTCCTTTCGCAGGCCATTTGTCAGTTACAAAAGACAGCCCTGTAAAAATTCTATTGCTGATGAAATTTCTTCTTTAAGAGAATGGAGTATTTCAGTCATTACACTAATTCTGAATAGTCTCCTGAACTTTCAGAATAAAAAATTTATGTCTTCTGTAATGGAAGTCCATAACTTCATTCTTCTAAGATAATAACTCAGGTTGTTGTCCTGAACACTGCTTTGTCTAAAAAAAGAAGAAGGAGATTGCAAGTTCCAAAGGAAATGGGTGTTCAGAAAGCACATGTATATTCATCAGACACTAAAAGTACTCCATCAAACAAATCCTAGGAGCATAACAATTCAGCTGAAGAGCTGAGTGTGTCTATTACTTCCATTAACAAATGTAAATATTGTTTACCCAGATAGGAAATCATTGACAGTGTGAAATATGTGGAATGAAAAAGAATCTTGTTTCTGCAATCAGAGCACAGCTCCAGACCTTACATTCCCCCCCCCCCCCCAAGAATAACAAATCCCTTTCCAGATCCCTGCTGGCAAGAGATTCAGATTTTAGTCCTCAAGGGACAATTCAAACTAGGACATGTGCCTTCATTAAAACAAAAAAGGGGGTAGGTGTGAGGCTCCTCAATCTCTCTCTTCAACAGAGATCCAAATCTTTGGAAATTTCATTCATGGGGGCAAGAGATAATAATTCAACCATTTCCCTCCATGTTGCACGATATTTTCTGTTCGTGATTTATTCTGCAAAATATCCACATGTGAGGTTTTTGAGCAGAAAACTACATTTTCTATGCAGAAAATAATGTTTTTATGCACGAAACGTGCTTTCTGTGGAGACAATTTTTTTTTGCTGTTTTCAGTGCAAAACAATACCTTTTTCCTCCCTCAGAATAAGTTCTGAATTGCAAATATTCCTGTCTGTCCAGGATTGCACCCACCAGAATTTCCCAACACTCAGGAACTCTTTCATCTGGTATTCAAATATTTATAAATATTCATTCCATTTCTCATTTTAGGTCTATGTTGCAGCATGTACTTCAGAAGGATTGGCAGTATACGCTGTGAGGATTATTGGTAAATTCGAGAGAAAGTCTTGTCACAACAGGGAAATACGTAACTAACAGGTATATTTTGCATTTATTTATTTATTACATGTATAGCCTATTTTTTCTTTCAGAAGATCAAGGTGGCTGGCATACAACAAACAACAAACAGCTTCATTTATGTATCATTTTATACTGAATTAACAGTGTCTACGTGGTTTACAACTGTAAGCTAATTGCCCTCAACAATCTGAGTCCTCATTTTAGAGACCTCCTCGGAAGGATGCAAGCCTGAGTCGTGCTTGAGCCCTTTTGCTGGTACTGAACTCGCAACCTTGTGGTTTTGAGTGAGTGGCTGCAGTACAGGCATTTAACCACTGCGCCTCCAGGGCTCTTAGATCAAGGTGACTGGCATACATGGTCATCGTTTCCATCTTTATCCTTAATAAAATCCTGTAAATTGTCTGACTTTAATTGAGGGAGTGTCAATTCATGAGCTTCATGGCCTAGGAAGAATGTGAGCCTAGTCCCACACTAATCTCTGGCAACACTGAGGCAATGAGCAAGGATTCCATAGGCCAACCACTAGAGGCCCAGGGGCCCAATAGGAAATATCTTTTGCCAGCTTCACAAATCCAGAAACTTGGGTCTCAGGAGTGGTGGTGGAATGATGCAAATGGAGACTTCTTCAGTACCATGGATTGGGGTTCCTAGGTCTCAGGACTCTGAGTGTCAAGGCGGTCTTCTTCTTTGATTATCAGGTCAAGGCGAAGGAATCTCAGGGTAAAAGCATTACATTGAAAGGTGTGTGCAGGTATGCATATTCCTCATTTGTTTGATGATGTTTTTGATTTGAATGTCATGATCTTCTGCAACAGGGGCTGATGCATAATGTATCATGCTTAATGACATAACTACCCCTTGTAATATCAATCTCTGTTGACCTCACAAGGAGTCATCCCTCCAGTCTTTAAATCTGGCCCCAAAATTTCAAGACTTGGCATAATCCTGATCTGGTAACCCTACCATATATGATGTTACTCAGTGATGGTAGAAACAGATTTTGCACTGCTTGCAATTCATTGTACAATTGCTTATAACTGGACACTGCTTGCCCTTGCCCTTGTGGTAGCAGGAAGGTCACTAGCATTTCCTATATTAGTCAGTGTCTCACTGCTTAAGAACTCCTTGTTCTGTAAGATATTAATATAGTATTGTTCCTAGTTAACAACCAGCATGCCATATCTTTCTTCTTGGTGGGGACGCAACATGCTTTCTCTTTGTCTCTTCAGCAATTTGTTGTCAGGAGCCTAATGGATACAATATAAATTAAGTGAGTATAACTTAGGGGGAAAACAGACTGACAAGAAGCCGCCCCTTCCAAAGGTGGATTGGGTCACAGTAAACACATGCCATGGCCCCAATCTGCCTTCAACTTGGCCAAAAAAAAAGGAGCATATAAGATCAGCCTTGTTGTGGCCCCATGGCAGCTTCATGATGCTCTGGTGGTGTGCAGCATGTAAACTGGTGTCATCACAGTGTGTGGCATCTAAATGCCATGTGCTGATGATGTCCGGAAGTGGGCTTATTTCGCCCATCTGTTTGCTCTCTTAGACTGGGGACAGACCACAGTTTTACAAGAAGTGAAAACGACATAGTAGAAGCCTTATTATGCTTAATTAATGTTCTGATTGTGTCTATTTTCCCACTGTCAAACTCCAGCTAAACAAGTTTCATAGCTTTTGGGATTGGTTTAGGGCACTGAAATGAGGTACACAATTTCTCTTTTGCTTTACTTTGAAACAACTCTTATTTATCTTTTCTAATGAATATTCAAGTATCTCAAAAGCAGGGGTGAGGAAACACTGGCCCTAGCCAGGATGGCCAGTGGTTAGGGACTTTGGGAGGCTCCAAAATACCTAGAAGGCCAACGTTTTCTCCAATTTCACTAAAAGGATGGTTTTATGAAATTTGCAGTACAATAGCAATTGCCAAAATGTTATGTGGTTCCAAGTTATTCACATCATCTCTACCCCATGTTGGAGCCCTCAGTGTTATATGCTGACTATCTAAATGCTCTCCAAATGTACTGCTTGAAATATACAGTGGTGCGTGCCATTTCAAATGTGAACAAAGAAGAACAAACAGACCACCTCAGGATTTCAAAATAAGTCATTGGTTTATTTTTGTTAATGGAACTTGAGCTTGATGAACTCCAGATAACACTTCCCATGTCTTTTAGTTGAGTTGCTAAGTATGTTAAGATCATAGTGCAATGACTTGAGCAGCGTTTCTTGTTTCTTTTAAGCTGGGTGGAAACTAATACATTGCAGGGGGGCATGGTTTTAAAAACCACAGATGAGATGCAGAAGATAGAAAGTGGAAAAACAAAAGTGTTATTGTAGTGCACGACAAAGAAAGATATGAATGTGTATGGTTACTGAAAGAAGGAAGAGATTTTGGAGAATCACTGTAGAAATAAATAATCCTAATGCGGCAAATCAGCTGGGTTACTTAGCAATAAGTTATCTAAGCAATATGTTTGAAAAGGACATATATTTTCTCCTTCTAAACTGACGGTGATCTAATGCAGCTAGTAATGTAGGAAGTATATGAAGATATATCCTAAAATAGACTTTTCAAAGGTCAGCACTACTCTTTATGTGGAGAAAGCATTATGTGTAGGCAATGTGCTCAGGAATCTGCTACAGGAAGAGGATGTGGGTGTGGGATGTGAAGAAGTATGGGGATGTATTTTTGTAAAGACATACAGGCCATTAAGGGATTACTGGTATGGAAACAAAGTAGCGGTAGTTTTACAACAGAAATCTCCCTCTCTCCAGTACATCTAAGCAAGTGGAAGCTGTACGAAAATGTTGCATTGCTCCTATTCAGGATATCTCATTACATATTTTCCTTCCTCTGTTTTGCTCCCTCAGATAGTCAGGTCATATTGTCACTGAACATGCTTGGATCTCAATCCTGCTTTTCCCTGCCACCATATTTTGTTCCTCCATAAATCTTGGATTTATCCCATGCTTGCTGATACCTCCTTATTGTGCATGGATGATGTCATTTTTTAAATTAAAATATTTTATTTCATATTTACATTCCATATACAAATCGTGTAACAAAGAAAATTACATAAAAACATAGCTTCACATATTTCTTTCTCCATTCTCTTATTTTCCCATGCCCCCCTCCCTACTGTTTCCCCTGGATATTCCTTCCTTTATTTGTATCATATCCCTCTATTCTTGTTTTTGTATAGCCCTCATCTCACACCGATAACTAATTTTCTTGCTTGTACATAACAGTCTATGTATAGAATTCCTTTAAAGACATAACTTTCCGTATATTCACTTCATTCTGGTAAAGAAATTATAGCTTTCTATCTTTCTTACTCTTCTTATGTCTTGTTTCTTTTACAATTTATTTTCCAGCCATTATTCTATAGATTGATTCATTATCTATATTTTATAATTGTAAAAAATATCCATATTATTAAGGATTTTTAAAAAAGAAATAATACACATAATGCTTAATGTACTCAAATACACCCTTGATCTTTCATGTTATTCAAAATATGTGCTAACTTCTTATTTTTATATAGATTTTGACCATCTGTTATTACAGTATTTCAACGAAAGTTTCCACATTTCTTCATTTGTCTTATCATAACACTCATCATCTCGCAGCAGCATTGTTAATTTATCCATCTCTATCACTTCTAAAGCTTTACTTAACCACTTGTCAATATCTATTTTTCTTGTTTTTTCCAATTTTTTGCTACTACGATTCTTGCCGATGTTATTAAATATAATATTAATTTTATGTGCTTTCTTGATTCTTTCCCATCTATCATGTTTAGCAAAATTGTCTCAGGTTCTAATTTCTATGATTATTGTGTTTACCTCTTTCCAAAAGATCTTGTCATTTTTTAAGGACTGGTAATCAGGGAATTGAGTTAGTTCTCAATAGATATGAATCTGAATCCAAGTGGTAATGCTGACTAAAATAGCCCCATCATATGAAAAGATTTTGCACAGATGTTGGCTCATTATTCAGCAATTAATTTAATACATTATCTTTGGCCGTGACTACCAGCAAGATTCAGGCAATGCTGCATTGAGAGTAGCAAGGCAGAATAACTAAACTGACAAGGGAGAAGCTGAACAACACTCAGTCCCATGCCTACCCACCTACAGCAGCTAGCAGAGAAAGAAAAAAAGATTAGTCTTTGCAAAACATATAAGAGTAGCTCTGCTTACAATACTTTTGAGTAAACATACACATGGTCTGCTGGAGGAAATGGTGGGGAGAGAATAGGGGAAAAAATGGCTGCAGGGTAGAGTGAGTTAGAAAGAACATGCAGTAAAACAAAGACAATGTCACCCTAATGGAAACCATCCAGTTGGAATAGGCATGCAAAGGTTGCTAACAGTGGCCACTACTACACCCTATTAGTGGAATGCCCACTACTCCCTAGATGTTGATCTGTATGGTCAACATGTATCAGCACACAAATTTCCTGCTGTCTTCAGGAGCCATCATATCATTATACTTCAAATTGACTTGTATATGTATTTGTTATTTGTGGGGACTAGGGCAAGATGGCTGTCCAAGTCTTAGGAGGCAATGCTGAATAGTAGTGAGTAACATGTTTGATTGACATATAAGGCAAAAGGGTGTGGATAAGGAAGCCTTATCAACAGTGTGCAGTTGGTACTGGTGGCAGTATACAATCAGTAAGCTAGCACAGGAGGAAATCTGGAGCAGTGAAGCATAATAGCTAAGTGGACAATTTTGCTGGTCCAGCAGCTTGCTGGAGATGAAAAAAGATAACCTGACACTTGCAGTACATTTTGGAACTACTTGTGCTGCCTTTATTCACGCCTCATCATTCCCACTTCATCGGCAATGAGCAAAGCAACATTTTTGATGTTGTTATTGGGCTGAATTAAAATAACAGGAAAGGCAGCCAATGCTGTAAGACCTGTTTGTAGGCTTGCTTTCAGATCACCAGTTAAAGAGGTATATCTCTTCACGATTTTCTTGATCCAATTTTTTTTCTCTTTTGCAGTTATTACCTTTGGCAAGTAAATTACAAAACAGCAAAACTATTGTCTGTAATCTCCACTGAAATTTTTGGTAATGGACACATTGTCCAGACCCATCTTTAGTTGCCAGTGGACTCTTTTGGGCTCTTTGTGTCTTTTCCTCCAACTGATTATTCGAGCCTCTAAAATGCACAGTGTGTGTGTGTGTGTGTGTGTGTGTGTGTTTGCAGGCAGCTTGGCACTCTCTAGATGTTTTAGATCCAACTCCTATGAGGCACAGCCAGCATGCCCAATGATCCAAAAACATTTGGAGGGCACCAGAGAGCTCACCTTTACTTTCCACTTGACCAAATCAGGCACTGTCACCTGGCATGAGTGGAAGAGACTTCTGCTTATGCAGTCAGTGGTAGCTAGTGACTCTGATGGCAGCGGAGTACTGAATCTGCTCCAGATTTTAGTTAGACCCTCAAAGGAACTATCCAAAGTACTACTGACCCTATCCCCTAACAGTTTTAGAGCCCATTTCAGGTTTTAGAGACAAGGAACAGGGCCAAATCACCAAGGGTTTAATTGGTGCATTTGTTTCAAGCCTTTCACTGGCAATAGAACCAATGCTGAAGGAAAAGGGTGCAACTCTTCTTTCTTAGCCAGTACCCAAATCTTTCAGTGTTTTTGTTATCATTCACATTTTGTGTGTTATTTCAATAATTGAATAAAACTGCATGGGATCAGGCTCTCGTTCTCATTAATTTTTGAAGCTGGAAATGGATTTAGACATGAAGATTTTTAGACTGCTTAATTTCTATACCACCACTTTTGCAAGAGTTCATATACAGAACAAAAGGAAAGTGCCTGAATGACCTTAATCCAGACTTGATGGGGAGGATGTGCTCAGTATGGGAGAGAAAGATTCTCAGAAAGTTGTAAAGCCCTACTCTGTCACATATTCAGTGTTAATTTTCACTCATACACATTCACACTCACTCACAAACAATGAAGTAACATTGCCAGATTTTCAGAACAGGAATAAGGCACAGTTGTTATTCATGACATACAGGGTTGACAATTAGGAAGTAGCTATTAAGAGGTTTGTGTCCTATCTAAATGCTAAATCAGTGGTACCCAACTTTTTCTGTGTCCCACACCCCTAGGAAATGTTTGATTAATGTTCACACCTCCTACAAAAGTAATATCACATTTCTGAGTGAATTCAAGTGACAGAGGGAGTCAGAGGGTGTGTGAGCAGAGGCAACAGGCAAGCTGAGAGGCCCTGAAGGTTGAAATACTTATTGATCTCTTGGGATCATGAATTTATGAGTGAAACAATATACTGTTAAGTTTATCGCATGAGGTTTTTAGAACAGGACTGGAGCGGAACAAAAAGGGCCAGGAAGGTAAAGAAACAGGGAAAGTACGCATATTACCGCATAGGAGAACATCGCTGATGCCGCTAGAAGTACCCAATCTGTTCCCCATCTGTCTCACAGCAGCCGATTTTCAAGAACGATTCTGAACAGTATTAAGGAAGATCAAAGCAGAAAGGGCAAAGGCAGGTTTACTGTTGAACATAAAGAAAACAAAATTAATGACCACAGAGAACTTACACATTCAGATTAGACAATAAGGAAAAATAATTCTCATATCTGAGAACACTGATTGGAACTGGGACTGCAGCCAGGAAATCAGAAGAAGATTAAGAATGGGTAGGACAGCTATGAAAGAACTAGAAAAGATACTAAAATGTTAAGACATACAACTCAGCACAAAAGTCAGAATCATACAGGCCATTGTATTCCCTATTATCATGTATGGATGTGAGATCTGGATAGTGAAGGAAGCAAACAAAGAAAATCAACTCATTCGAAATGTGGTGCTGGAGAAGAGTACTTAGGATACCGTGAACAGCCAAGAAGACTAACAAATGGGTCCTTGAACAGATCAGACCAGCACTCTCCTTGGAAGCTAAGATGATCAAGCTGAGGCTATTGTACTTCAGCCACATAATGAGAAGGCATGGATCACTAGAAAAAATAATAATGCTAGGAAAGGTGGCGGGAAAGAGAGGAAGGTCACATGCTAGATGGATGGACTTAATTAAAGAGACCACGAATATGAGTTTGCAGGAGCTTGGCAGAACAGTAGAGGACAGGGGGGACTGGAGATGTGTCATCTAGAGGGTTGCCATGGGTTGAGATCAGTGTGAAGGTAGTTAACAACAACAACAACATTGTACTTCAGCAACATCATAAGAAGGCATGACTCATTGGAAAAAGCAATAATGCTGGGAAAGGTAGAGGGCAGTAGAAAGAGAGCAAGACTGCATGCCAGATGGTTGGACTCAATCAGGGAGGTCAGAAGCCTGAACTTGCAGAAGAGCAGTGGATGATGGGGGTCTTTGAGACATGAACTTGAAAGCAGCTAAGAACAACATCTAGTCCAAGGATGAGAAATGTCAAATCTGTGGAATACTGTATATTTGGGGCACCAAGTTTCTTCAGCTATCTCACAACAGCCTCCATTGTGGTTCTCTCTTGCTTCCTGAAGTCCTTTCCGAAGCTTTCACCCTCAAAGCCTAGAAGGAGGGGGGGGGGGGAGAGAAGAGGCAGGAGCATAACTCCCAAGTGAGTTGCCAACTTGGGGAGAGCAACTCAGGGAAGATGAAGGGTGAATGAAGCTAGTTCATCATGCATGAACAGTGTATTTTGATGTTAACTGGGCTTGCCCAGAGTCAGTATAGCCCCTTGGCAGAAGAATATTCCCTGTCTGCAGAATTGTTGTTATGTGCCTTCATGTCAGCTCCATTTTCCTGGCAAGACTCATTCCAAGGAGGTTTGCAAATGCCTTACTCTGAGGCTGAAGAAGTGTTATTTGCCCACTCAGTGGGTTTCCATGGCTGAGCAAGGATTCAAATCCTGGACTTGCAGAGTCCTTGTCTAACACTCAAACCATTATATGATGCTCATTAGTATGTCCAAAGAGTTCAGTGTGCTTTCTCCCTTGTGAGTAAGTACAGGATGGGAAGCTCAAATCTCTCAAATGGACAAATAAGAGAGAAGTAGTTCCATATGCCTTCTCTGGTGAGAAATGCACTTTTAATTTAGCAGCCTGAATATAAATGGCTGCTGGTTAAGAAAAGTTATGCTTGAGAGCTCTGAGTATGAATAAGAACTTTAGTTAGTTTGTATCCTTTGGCTATGTGAGACATATGCAATGGATTTCTGGTTTCATGTTCACATTTGTGGGAAATTTGTGACACAGGGAAAGATCTTTAATGTAATTAATATAGAACCAAGGCAGCTTTAATAAGCAACAGGGCCTCTCTCTTACATTTGATGTTTACAGTGGCAGCCACTTGTAGCTGAAACAAGATTTCTCATCCAAATCCCAAACCCTGAGGCTATGAAAAATGGCATAACTGTCTGGATGAATCAGGGAGAGCAGTCTGATGCAGCAGTGCAACACTGAGGCTTCCCAGTTCCAGGGATAGGATGCTTTGGTTTATGGAAACTTTAATGTAATGATGCTTCAAGCCTGTGTCACTATCAATATGCCTTAAGAGGGCAGGACTCCCATTACAAAGCTGGTTTTGCTGCTGTTACAGCTGCTGCCGTCACTGCTCCTGCTGCTGCTTCCATATTGCAATATCCATGGGTAGTTTATTTGGTTATTATCCCTGCTTTCAACACACCCTATCACAACCTTCTCTCCCTGGCTGGCAGTTTATTTAAGGGCTTACAACTGTATTGTTTCACACATCCTTTTTTCCCCTCAAGAAATAGGCCATTATGAATAGTATCATGGACAAGACATTTTGCTGCCTGAGGTGAAATAGCAAATAATAATTCCAACCACACTGCACCAGGTCAGAGTGCTTAATACCTAAAGCTAACTAAATTATGTTTGCACCAGAGGCAGAACATCCCATCAGTACTTTTCCTTGTGCATAAAACATGGACTACAAATAAATCTGTTGCATTCCAAACAATCTGCTTGAGGCAGTTGCTTTGTTTGCCTAATTGGAAGGTCATTCCTGATGGCTTTCTCATGGCTAATATCTTTGGAGGTAGAGAACAGTGGAAACTGCAGCTCCACATGCCATTTGGCTGAGTCCTAGAGTGGATTGGCCCAATTTGGATTTAGTCCAGATTGGGTCATGTTGTATTGATCTGGTTCTGGTTTATATAAAGTACAGAGTGAAGACATTGAAATAGTTCAAGATTTCCCATACTTTGGTTCAGTCATTAATCAAAATGGAGACTGCAGTCAAGAAATCAGAAGACTAGGACTTGGAAAGGAAACTATAAAGGAAGTGGACAAGGAAGTAAGGATTGTCCGTGCCATCATGTATTCTTATGAAAACAGGACAGTGAAGAAAATGGGTTGGAAAAAATCAACTCATTTGAAACGTGGTGCTGGAGAAAAGTTCTACAGATAACCACGTGACTGCTAAAAAGACAAATTAATTGGTATCAGAGGAATAAAGACATATACTCTCCCTAGAGACCAAGATGACTAAATTGAGAGTGTCATGCTATGGACATATCATGAGAAGACATGACTCACTTGAAAAGAAATTAATGCTTGGTAAGGTAAAAGGCAATAGGTTACATATCCAGGAGTAGCTGTTTTGGCCATATAGCAACATAAAATTACATCCCAAACCCACAAAACAGTGGGCCAACCAATATGCATGCAAAATGCTGCAAGCTTTTGAAGCTCCACTAGCTTCTTCATCAGGGAAAGATGTTAAAAATCATACATGAGAAAGGGGGGAGGATAATGATGTTAGTCCTAGGCCTGCATTTTGTCAAAATGTTGTGGTTGTTATCCTTAGTTCAGATGGTATGGACAGGTATTTATGCAGCTGGCCCCTTCCTCCTTCTGTTCATGTGGCTACTAGGAGATTCTTAAAGTCCAGCAAATAAACTTTGAATTCCATTAAGAAGACAAAAAGCTACTGCTTTTGAGGTCCAGTTTTGTATCCCCTTTGGTAAGTAGAGAACATTGCAGATTGATAGATTAAATCAAGGAAGCCACATCCCTGAGTTTTTGAAAGACCTGAGCAGGATTACTGATAACAGGGTGACTTGGAATCTTTCATTCATAGGGTCACCATAAGTGACTTGATGGCAATTAACAACAAATAACAACAACCTGAATCAAATAAGGCAGATATTTATCACACAAAGTTCTACTGAAGACATTGTGGGGCAGATAACGAAACACAATGGGAAGGCAAAAGAAACACAGGAGGAGGGCTCCTGTTACAAACCAACAAACAAAAATGCTTTTCTCTCACTGACTGCCATAAGACTGCAAATGGGAATAATTTCTTTTCAAGTCCTTTTCAAATATGATTTGCCTTAGGGCCAAACTGTTCTTGTTTTCAGCTCTCACCTGGGCAGGAGAATATCATTTGCATCCTCAATGGCTCTTTCAAGACCAACCCCATCAGAGAGAGTGAAGCAGCTGCCCCAGGCAAGAAAATTTGAATGCCCTAAAGGGACAGCAAATTGTTTGCTATTTAAACTCTTATTATGAGATTTTTACCAAAGGGATGGGGGAGGGAAATAAATTTTCTGCCTCATATTTTTCCTTATTTGCCTGGCCTTGGCATTGGATATTGTGCAACAGGCAAGGATGTGGGTAGCATTTGTTGTAGTCTAATGACTATGTAACATAAGGGTGTTTATGGTTTACCAAACAGGGCTGGGAAAAGCTTCACCCATAAAAATGCCCTCATAGTCAGGTAAGCACTACTGAATGTGGTTTGGGAAGGCTCTAGTCAATATGTAGCTCCCGGCACATGAACTACATAGCATAACATCTTTATGGTCAAGGAAGTTTTTTCCACCAGCTGTACTGGGCTGACCCCATCCAGGAGTTTGGAACAAAACCCCAAAGTTCAGGATGGGGTGAGTCCATCACAGAATCCCAGAATTCATTACTGCTGGCCTCAATGTTTGGAGGATTCTGGTGGCTGTACCTAAAAAAAAGGGTAGCTTTCACAAGTTGTGCTCATTCCACTACAAATAGGTGCAAATTTTGTTTCTTTTATTCAAGCAGGGCTTTAAGTGCTTTAGTCTTAAAGTCTGGGTTTGCAGTTGGTTCCCTCTGGACACAGTCATGCTTTTGTTGCTGAATTAGGGTTGTCACTTCTTTTTTCTGACAGGCTGCCCACTTTCAGCAATTACTTTGCAGGTAAATACTACAATATAATCCTCGTGTGTGCTGTGTGCCTTCAGGACATTTCCAATTTATGGCAACCCTAAGGCAAACCAATCAAAGGGTTTTCTTTATTCGGAGGAGGTTTGTCATTGCCTTCCCCTGAGGCTGAGAAAGTGTAACTTACCCAAGGTCAGCCAATGGGTTTTATGGCTGAGCAGGGAATTGAACCCTAGTCTCCAGAGTCAAGCTCAAAGCTCAAATGACTACGCCACGCTGGCTTTCAGTATAATCCTTGTTGTACTACAAATAAATGTGTGTACTGAAACTGTTCAGTGCAGAAAGCTGAAAATTTCATTGTTCATTTTTTAAATATTGATTTACCAACATTCCCAAATGTATTCATAAATTTAACAGAGACAACAGGAGGTGTTGGGGCTTTGTTTTTGTTTTTAAAAATGTTGTGTGTGAAAGTAAAACTGGCATATTCGTCCCTACTGAAGCTGTTTTATGGGTCCTCTTAGACAGGAAGAGCTATAGAGGATTTCCTGTTTGGTCTGGGATTTTGCCTGAGCTTTTCCTGGCTTTGATATATTTCCTGATTCTAACTTGGTTCCTCCTCATTTTTTTCCTGCCTCAGGCCTATGATTCAGCCCCTCACATTTGTTTACCCCAGAGCTGAGCAGATTTACTGGTAGAACTGCAGGGTTATTTGTAGTAGATCATCAAGACAATCTGACTTCCAATTGTTTAACAACAGCAACATCAAAATTATTATTCCTTCCCAAGTTGGAGTTCTGAACTTTAAGGGCATGCACATGTGCCTACCCAGAAGTGGACCCCCACCCATCTGTGTTGAATGATTGTGAGCTGATGCTCTAAATAAATTCTTGGCCTCTGAGCCGCATGCCTGTTCCTTAATTCTATTTGATGGATCTACTTGAGCTTCATTTTTTCCCTCTACAAACTCATTAGTGGAACTTGTAGCTCCAACCACTCCTGATTTACACAACACTGAAGTATAGGAGAAGTGATCTTCTGATCCCCATAGCTATCCATATAGCAAATATGGACAGTTTCTGAACAGAGGCAGATGCGTGGCTTCCATGTCAGTGTGTCTGCTCTGGAGTTTAATTTGAACTGTAAAGGAACTAGGTCCTTAAACCTATTTCTAACAGAGAGTCACCTTGTATACCTCCTTTAAAGTTCAGACTAATATCCAGAGCAGATTCTCCAACCCACTTGTGGAGAGTGTGATGCCCTCCTGTCTGTATATATTATATTATATTATATTATATTATATTATATTATATTATATGAACTAAGGGAAGGTATAAATTTCTGTGATGTATAAGTATGTAGGTAAGTATTTTAGGTGTTTTAAAGTGAATGGAAAGAACTGTGCATAATGCTCAGAATGGTGGAAATTACTATTGCTTGGCTGAAGGTTTGAAAGACAGGTGCAAGGGGAAGAACAGTAAGCCCCTGCATGTGGTGGACTCACCTTACCTTGTGCCTCCACCATTCAGCCCTTCCTCACTCCGCTTATACCACTTGCTCTCTCTTCTCTCCTACTTCCTTCTTTTCCTCATCTTCCACCCTTGAACTGCTTTCCCTTGCTTTTTGCACTCCATAACCTGCAGGGTTTACCTCTCTTGCACCCGAAAGGCAGGGACAAACTGTTTCTTGCAAAACAATTTCACAGAAGTGCCTTCACATGTTGACCCATATCTTAGTTCATAGAGATGTGCCTTTTTTATATTTAAAAAAATCAATCAAAACATGCAATCTGGCCAAAATGATGGTCCAGATAGGCACCAGGTAGCATGCCTAGAATATGGGTAAAACCTGGACAAATGTGGAATATAGTAACCATAATTTTAAGGCCATTGTTTTGGCCCAGTTGGTGGGAAACCCCTAAGGAAGGGATTGTGCTTATCAGTTCAGACTGATGGGGGAGAGAGAGTTGGAGAGCTGCATTGGCAAGGGTAAGAATTAGCCCCTTGATACCTCGATTTGGGTACTATGATTTTAATGTACGATGCTGATAATCTGCATTATGTACTGTTATCTATTTTATATTTTATTTAGAGTTTGTAGTTGTTGGCAATAACTGCTGAGAAGCAAGAGCCAGTGTAACACAGCAGTTTGAGCTATAGTTTGAACTATGGCTGTAAACAATAGTTTACAAATCCTCACTCAGCCATGGAAACCCACTAAGTAACTTTGGGCAGGTCACATTCTCTCAGCCCCAGAGAAAGACAAAGACAAATCCCTTCTGAATGAATCTTGCCAAGGAAACCTCATGATAGGTTTGCTATAAGTTTGAAACAACTTAAAGGCACACAACAAGGCAGATTTCTGCAAACAAGTTCTGTGTTGGTACATGGAACTTTAAGACACTATATATATGCTGCGTTCAGTATAAAATATGTAGTATTGTTACTTTTTCTTAGGCTTTTTAAAATTTTTATGTAAACCTGCAATTTTTTTTAAAAAAGTGTTTATAATTGCACTTCCAATATTCATTTATTAGTGGATCCATAGAAACCAGGGAAGTGGTACACTAGTTTCCTCAAGTATACAATTTATTCCTGACCCTTCTTCTCAATTGAAGTCATATCTCAAATTCTTTCAAACACAGAAGATTTTAGCTACCTTTAGATCCCAGCTCCCTTCTGGGCTATTCACAAGCAATCTCTCCAGCAAAGAAATGGTTAGCTATAATACTTTTATTAAAATACAGCTATTGTACTATTACAGTATTTGATTTTGTGGTGAACATGCTTTTATCAATAACCTCTATTACAGGGGTAGGCAACCTTTTTGAGTCGGGGGCCGGGTTGCTGTCCCTCAGACAACTGGGGGGCCGAAGCCAAAAAAATAAATAATTAAATAATTTTTTAAAATTTTAAATAAATAAATAAACCGGGACAAATGTAGAACAAAATTTTCAAATGGTGGACACTTTTTTTAAAAAAGTGGAGGACATGCGAAAAATTTTGCTGATTTTTTAAAAAAATGTTAACACAAATGCATGTTTCTGAGGCTTCTATAGACAATTGCCCCTGCGTGCGAGAGGCCAAAGGCCCCGGCGGCAATCGGCGGCAGGACAGGGCTGGGGCCAGTCTCAAGGCCTCGCCGGGCCGCATCCGGCCCGCGGGCTGCAGGTTGCCTACCCCTGCTCTATTACAACTATCCAGCCAAATGAAATTAAGTTGGCTCCAGTAATTACTAACAATTTATATAAGCATTAGGTCTTCTAACATAGGCAAAAATTTCATATCACTTCTTAGACTTCTTCATACAACGAACTGGACCTAGACACTCATAGTAGATTTACTGCAATTAGTAAGACAAAATTAGTCATGATGACTAACATAACCCCCTTTGATTTCAGTGGGTCTGTTCAATGGATGAGTATGTCTGGAGAGATTTATTTTAGAGGACATTCAAGATCTATTGTGTCTGAATATATGAATACAGACAACACAAATTTGTACAGAAAAACATAAGTCAGAAATCTGAGTTTATAATAATAGCGATAGTAATGGGCTTGTTCCTATGTAATGAATGAAACTTTTCCCACTTATGAGTATTCTTTGCCCTAGAAAACTCAATGTAATTCATGGGGTTGCTATTATATAATATCATATTAGATTTATTTGCATCCCACTGTCTTCTGGGACCCAGAGCAGCTCACAACATTAAAAAAATAGTATAATTAAAAACATAGAAAAGTGGTACATTAAAATAGAATTAAATTATTACAATTTTTAAATTAGATAGCATATTAAAAGAATGAAATGCAGTTGAAAGAGATAAAACTGTTTAAGGTGGGTTACAGACCGCCGCCGCCGCTTGCTCTGTGCGGGAGCTGCAGCAGCCACACCGTGCGGCTCCCGCACGGACCGAAAAAGAAGCTCCAAAATGGAGCTTCTTTAAGCGGCGCCTCTATGATGTCACGAGGCGCCGGGGCGGACTCGCGACGTTATAGACGCCACGACACGTGCGGACGCACAGCGTCCGATACATAAATATGGCAGTCGCCGTGTGGAACGGCTGCCGCCATATTGTACGTACAGAATACGTACTAGGGTTAGTTCCTAACCCTAGTACGTATTCATTACGTACTAAATGGCGGTGTGTAACCCGCCAAATACACTTTAAAATGATACAATAGCCCAAGCCAGTCCTATTAGTCAACAGACAATTTGAAGGCACATATACACAGATCTTAAATACAATACACATGCGGTGAACATAAGTGAAATGTGGCTTCTTTTACATTTTTCATTGGTTTCTGAAAGGACTCTTTGCATTGGTCTCTTAGAATCACTTCAAATGCATAGTTCTTCACATCTATGCATCCAAAGTTTAGCTCCCTGTGTTTGTAAAGTTGGGCTCAGCTAGCTGTGTGCAGCTTTCTGAGACCTGCCTTCTGCTTAGAACAGAACATTCAATTCTGCAGCCTCTTCATATTGAAGTTCTATCCTGGTATAGTACCCATCTGGGGTGTCAAAAGAAGTTCTGCACTGATGAGTCTGATCTAACAGCAGATTCTGAATCTGAAATAGAAAAGTACAGAGTGGCTCCAAAAGACTAATTCCCTTCTCTGTCCATAAGCTAGAATATACAGTATCTATATGAAGGAGGTGGCTGAGACAGAAGATGGTGAAAAAGTGGCCTCTTTTCTATAGAAAGTATTGAAGCAACTGGCTTACTAAAGGGTATTTTTAAACCTAAAAAACAATGAGGGTTGTTATCACACTCCTCATAACCAGGCATTTCAAACCCTTGAAGTGAAGTTATTTATTATTCTTTATGTGATTTGTTCTATTTCTCCTTTTCTTTAAGGAACTCAGAATGGTAAGATTGGCTCTGCTTCTCCCCAAGGTATAGGGCCTCCAGGTCATTTGCATCCTGTTCCCTGAGATTTCCTCCCCCTCATCTCACTTAAAGGACATCCAATGAAAGCCTCTTCTGACAACTAGCTCCCTCTTTACTGGCATTGTGGGTGTTAGTTGCCATCAAGTCCGCTTCAGTTTATGGCAACCCTATGCATGAGAGAAGGAACCAAGAGAATTGGTAAGTTTAACAGTCAGTGTCTGCTTGAACTGTCTGTGCTTTGTCTGTTAGATAAACATAAGTATCTCCATTCCCAAGTACCAGGAAATGTGACATCTCAGAGAGAGTCTTCAGAAAAGACTGGATGCATTTTCTCCTTTTTACTTCATTTCTTCCAGACTGCCACTAGGCCAAGGCAGGCATGTGATCAAAGATAGGATGCTGCCCGTATAGGTAAAATGTGCCCTGAGGTGTATTTTTGCAATGTAAAAAGAAGGGGAATGGAGAGGTGGAAGAAAAAAATGCATTTTTTCTTTTTTCTTTTCTTTTTAAATGGCATGGTATTTGCTTCAAGGACTATGCTGTCAGATGAAATGTGTCTCTGGATATCCTGCCACTGACCTCTAGATTCTGCCTGCTTTTTAGCACCCAGAAGATTATCACTGATTTGCACTGCAGGATACTTTGAGATCAAAGTGTCTGTTTTCACATTAGTGGAAAGATTAGCTTTTCTCTCCATAAAGCCCTAGGAATGGGAAAGGGGAAAAGAGAATCTCCTAGGCAGGTTTGTTTTATCAGGGTTTCATCACTATCAATTCCATGTTCAAAATATTTATGGTTTACCTAGAAACCCATTGAGAGAGGATGAACTGTCCAAATGGCAGTTTGACAAGCTACTTAAAGATAGCAGAGGTCTTGCTGATAGCAACAAAGTCTATTTAGACAGGAAAAACAAAATGAGAAATATGAATGGAGAAACCAATCAAACACCCAGCTTAGGCTGTCGCTTGCTGGCAGACCTCCACCCCCTCCTTTTCAGTCTTGTGCAGTAAATCCACCAGCAGAGCCTTGAGTGGCACAAGCAAAAAGATGAAGGGTGTGTGAGCCTGTCTGAGCTCCCCTATAAACTCTAGCATGGAAGGGCTGGAGGCAAGGGGGAAAGGAGCATGGAGAGGCTTAGGTGAGCAAAAAACAACAATAACAACAACAACAAAAATCTCTCTCTGGCTTTGCTTCGCGAATGAAGATTCAGGAAAGACTCATCCCACGCTTTGTACAAGAGCTATGGTGACTAAATCGGCCAATCTGGGACAAGCAGGTCCGGTTGCAGAAAGCACAGTGGAAAGTCTCCTTGGGTGATGTTTCCGGGTTGTGGTTCTTTCTGCATTGTCATTTCTCTTCGAGACTTGTTTGCTGTGAGCTTTCAAAATTGGGATTAGAGTTTTCCTTCTCCTAGGATGGTTGCCGTAAGGCTAGAGAGCCCATCCTGCCCTATGGCGCTCTTGGTCAGACCCTTCGGTTGTGACCTGTCTGGCATGGGAGGCCCTGCCAGTGGTTATTATACCACCTCCAGCATAGCTCACAACATCATTAGGGTGCGCAAGCCTCTCCCCCGCGACAAGGGGGCGTCAATGGAGAGGAACAACAAAAATAGGTGCACAAGAAAGGAGGCACCTTGCAAGAAGCAGGAGATGAAAAAAGAAGAGTGTCCAGACTCCTCTCACTTTCCCCAAGCCTTCCAGGCAAGGATCATATAAACCCCAGCCTGGAAGGGCTGGGAGAATGGGGTGAGAGAAGCACACTCTTCTCTTTCTGCTTGTGCTGTTCACAAGGTGCAGCTTGTGCCTCCTTTCTTTGCAGATAGGCCATATTAGTTTCCCCTGTCAAGAGGCAGAAGATGGAGTTGATGCTGGAACAGCTTAAGCATCACACCACAGTGTTGGCTGACACCATATATATGGACTAGGGGGAAAATCCAAGACACAGCCAAAAGTTATGTCTTCTTGTCTATGTTAAGAATTTTATACTAACATCCACAAGGCTTTGATATAGTAGCCACTTAAAAAGTTGCATCATGGCTTGAGGTCTCCTTTCATTATATATATATTTTAATTGATTCAGTTTCATTTAAATTTAAAATAATACAAATTAGGAATAAGGAAAGAAAATCTTTGTTTGTTGACTGAAACTACAGTTTTCTGGTGACCTCTAATACTGGGTTATTTGTCAGATCAGTTTTTGATGCCTTCCCAAACAATACCTTTTTCTACCCGTTGAATCCTGTCAGAAACACTGTACTTTATAGACCCTGTACAGTTGTTTGTTTTCTGTACAGTGTCAAAGAGTCAAGGAAAATGTACAACTCCTTAAAGCCTAATGCCTTACAGAAATCAATACTCTTCTCTTTCAATTTAGTGCTACAAATGGAGATTATTTCTTTTCCTGTTGTAAGTGCTGAAGCAGGAACTGCCCTGCCCTTAAGCAGTCACGTCAGACAGAAGATTTGTAGTACAGTGGTACCCCGGGATACGAATGCGTCGCCTTACGAAATTTCTGGGTTACGAAAAAAATCCATTGAAAAAAACTGTTCCGGGTTACGAAGGTTATTTCGGGTTACGAAAAAATTTTTGGTGCTTTTCGGCGCTTTTTCGCACGAAATCGCAGCTTTCGCTATTAGCGCCTATGGCTTTTTCAGCTTACGAAGATTTTCGGGTTACGAACGCGGCGGCGGAACGAATTAAATTCGTAACCCGGGGTACCACTGTATCATAAAATGACAGCACTTTTGTTATTTCATTTGTGACTATCATACATAACTACTGCTAGTAAAATTCAAGTCAAGGAGTGTGCTTATCATATACTCTTGACTGAAGAAAGGTGCACTCCTTCTATCTGGAATGGTTGACCTCTTCCACTAAGCACAGTGGAAAGGGATACTTTTTTAAAAAATGTTTTTAATTGTACTGTTTTTAATGCTTTGAAGTCGCTCTGAGTCCCAGTACAGGGAAAAGAGTGGGATACAAACAACAACAACAACAACAACACCCACCTAGTCAAACAGATTGGCCAAATCTAATCTGGAGATCAATGGACAGATGTCACAGTCAGCTCACTCTCACATCCATACTGCCAATGAGGAAGAGAGGTGTGTGAGAGAGGTATACAGCCTTATATGCTAATATAACGTTTCTGGTTTGGGATACTTAAATGAATACTAGGTAATATAGGCTATATTCAGAGGAAGGAGATGGCAAAGCCATCTCTGAGTATTCCTTGCCTTAAAAAACTCCATTAAATTCATGGGATTGCCATAAGTCAACAGGTGACTTGAAAGCACATAAACACACTTGCATCTTGACTTGTACATGGTGAGCTTTCTTTGCTGCTCTTGTTTGGCAAATCTTTTAGGCTTCACTGTGCTGAAAACCTTTTGGCCATGTGTAGTTTCCTTAATGCATCTGTATGTTCTCAGGTTGTTTGTTTTGCATTTGTTTTGTTTTTTCTGGTTGTGTCTGTGGCAGCCAGTCTCCTTTGTGCTCCATTTTGCATCTAACCTCTGCCCCCCAAAACACACACATTCATCTCTCAGTCTGAGTAGAAATTTCCCCATATATTTTGCAAGATTGCACCTTTGCAAAGATATGGAAAGGGAACACAATTAACTTTTGTTATCCTGTAAAGTTTGTTAGCTATCATGAGGTAATGTTTTGCTTCATTTTGGGGAAATGAGGCCCTTTCCAGACGGGCCTTATGTGACGTCCTCATCACGTGCTAGGGTTGCCTCAGGGCGCTCCGCCCACATGAGGCCTAACCCTAGCACATGACATGGGTGCAACCATGGAGGCCTCCCATCCACACGGCGGCGAGCGTGTGACGCCCTTGCACCATCCCAGGCTCCTTACGGTGGCCTAGACATGGCACTGGAAGCAGCTCTGAAATGGAGCTCCTTCTGGGGAAATGCCTCGTTCCCGCAGCCACCAACCGGCTACGGGAATGAAGCCAGGAGAACCTGGCAGCGGCTCCCAGTCGGCTCCCAGGGTGTCCTGGGGCATGAAGGGAGGAGTGGCATTTTGCTGCTTCTCCCTGGTCCCGAAAAATGCCAGATTGGCGCCTTTGGACTGCTGCTGTGGCTGCCCTGCCCCAATCCGTGCTTCAATGGGGTGGCTGGAGGCCAGCCCAAATGGATGGTCTGTATCCCACCTGAGAGACAAGATAAGATTATTCGTCATGGAGCAGCATGATAATTTGTCAGGTGAATAAAATTAGCATAGCCATCAGATATCTTCATCTATTTAAATACATTCAGCTTAAACCTCCAAGGGAAAAAAGTTACTGTTTTTCAAGTTGGAGATTAGATTGAAGCAATGATGAAAAAGCTGATTTGTGGCATCACTGCCTATCAAACCAAAACTATGGCGCGTTACAGACCACCCGTTTGGGGCGGCCTGTATCCGGCCCTTTCCCCGCCGGATTGGGGCCTCATCTGCCACAGCGGCAGCCTCTGAGGCCTCAATCCGTCGTTTTCCGGGCCACAGGGAGGCAGCAAAAGGCCGCTTCCCTGCAGCTTGGAAAGGGGTGTCCTTGGGGCTTCATGCCCGAAGGACACCTGACGGTGGTGGGGAGGAGGAGAAAGGGGCTGCTTGGCCCCTTTCTGTCTTGCGTCGCTGGTGCAGCCATATAAAGGCTGCGCCAGCAACGCAAATCCTAGAAGGAGCTCCATTTCGGAGCTCCTTCTGGGGCTGTGAAAAAGGCGTCCCAGCCACCCTCGCATGGCTCGAGGACATCACTCCGCGCTGCCCCATTTGGAGGTGGCGCATACATGACGTCCTAATGGCGGCACCCATCTAGAATGGGCGCAGCCATTTTGTACGTACCATGTACGTACTAGGATTGGGGGTGTCTGTAAGAGACGCCCCCGGGCAACCCTAATACATACACGGTACGTACTTTAGGCTCGTGTGTAACACGCCTAAGAGACATTTTCATTTTCTTGGTTCCACTGACAAAGAGTTGTCTGAAGAGGACATGTCACTTATTCCATGACATTTAAAAGATTTGCTGCATAGTTTCTGTGAATATTTTTTCCTGTTCCTGATGCAAGCAAAAACTGGATTAACGATTAATTTTCAGTTAATGTGTATAAACTAGAAGGCTCACAGTAGCACCAGAAGAAGACAAGCTCAATGGATGGTGCTCTGAAAGTTCCTTACAAATTTCTGGGTTCCTTTACAAGCAGAATTTTTAGAACTATTGAAGAGGGCTATGAAAGTATTGATGCCTTTTTCAAACTGATGTGAAAAAATCATTCTCTGCTCTCCTTTATCTTAACAATAAATATAAACATAACTATTTGAAAAACCTAAAGTCAGAACTCACAATACACATTTTGGCTAGTAAGCTTGACATAACAAAAAATATAAGTGAAATGCAGCATCAGCTTTCTTATTACTTAATTATAATTAACGAGTAATATTAGGCCATAGTATCCAGCAAATAATCAAAAGAATGTGTGCATTGAATTGTGTCTGATGAACTGGATGTTGCATTGGTACTTGCAAAACTCAACAGTAGCAAAAATCTGAATCCCATTTGCTTGTAATTAGAAACAAAGACAGGATTAGGCAAGATTTATCCATTAATGCTGAATATTATTTTCAGTCTTCCCCTACCAACAGCACTATGATGATGAAGCAACCCCCCCCTCCAATCCACTACTCTACATGGTAATGAATTTATTAAACCATGACAAAATGAATTAGGTTAAAAACAGAGGTGCCGTACTGTCTGGCAGCAGTATATTTGCTTTTTCATGTTGCAGGCAAAAAGAGGCAGCTGTTGGACTTTTTCCTTTCCCCAAATCACCATTTCTTTCTTCCTCATCTCCCAGTGTGTTACACCAGGCAGCAGATTTGGGGTCGAAACAAGCCCTCTTGGAGAGAGATAACAGCCAAGTCTGAGTAGCATTGCTATCAACAGCTGGGGTTTTCTCCAGGCCTCCTCAAAAGCAATTACATTCCTAAAACCAGGAATACAATTGAGAAAGTATGTTTGGGAATCAAGAATCACCAGTATGCTGATGGTACTGATCTCTATCACTCCTTTACACCTAATTCCAAGGAGGTTGTCCTATGTTAAACTGGTGCCTGGAAACTGAGTGGATGAGGGCAAACAAACTGAAGTTTAATCCAGATAAGACACAGGTGTTCTTGGTCAGTCAAAAGACAGATCTGGCCAGGATTCAGCCTGTATTAGATGTGGTTACCCTCCATGTATAAAACAGGTTCAAAGTTATGATGATGGTGATTATATTTATTTACATCCCATTCCTTCCGCTGAATTGGGACTGAAAGCAGCTCATAATTTAAAATTTAAAAGAACAGTTGAATTTTAAAAAATGGGGAAAATGGGGGTTCTTTTGGATTCAGCTCTGATGCTGGAGGCCCAGGTTTCAGTAGTGACCAGGAATGTACTTGCAGTTATAGCTAGTGTGTCAACTGTACCTGTTCTTGGAGAAGTCTTATCTGGCCACAATGCCTTGGTTACATCCTGTTTGGATTACTGTACTGGGCTCTACATGGGGCTGCCTTTGAAAAGTGCTCCGAAACATCAATTGGCCCAAAGAGCTGCAGCCAGGTTGTTAACTGGGGCTGACTACAGGGAGCACATAACTCACTTAATTGAGCACATAACTCCCTTGTTGCAAAAGCTTCATTGGCTGCCAATCCATTTCCAAGCACAATTCAAAGTATTGGTTTTGACTTATAAAGCCCTATATGGCTTGGGTCCATGTTATTTGAAGGACCATATCTCCCTTTATGAGCCCATGGGAGCTCAAATATCATCTGGGAGGCCCTTCTCTTTGTCCTACCACACTCTCAGGCTTGTTTGGTGGAAACAAGGGAGAGGGCCTTCTTGGTGGCTGCTCCCAGTTTTTGGAACTCCTTCCCAAGATAGACTAGGGCCCCATTCAGACTGGCATAAAAGACGTGGAGGGAACTGGACTGATCCGGATGCCCCTCCCCCGAATCGCTCCGTTAGCAAGTGCCCACTACAAATTTGAAATCAAATGCATTCTGTTTGAAATCGAATGCATTCTGTGTCTGCCGGCGAGGTGGCGGCTGTCAATCAAGCGATTGTCATGGTGACGTTTTGCAGGGCATCGGAAAGTGTCCTCCCCCTCCTCCCTTTTTTTAAAGAGCCAGGCACAGGGTTAATTTTTTTTATAAACCTGTGGGCATTTGGGTCAGATCTGCCCCGTCCCAGGCAAAGGATGGAATTGTCATGCAGTTTTTTATGCTTTTAAAAGCAACATTTGTAGCTTTCCCTTTGCTCAAAAAAAATTGTTTAAAAATGTAACACTGATTGTAAGTGAAGTCTTTTGCAACATTGTAGCTTCCCCCTCTGCTGAACTGACCCCTTTCCTCCTGCTTACACTTTGCCATTGCCTTCCACTGAGGCTGAGAGAGAGTGACCTCATGGAATCAATTGGGAATAAATGGGAAATGCAGCGCAATAATAATAATAATAATAATAATAATAATAATAATAATAAATAATCCAGGAGCAAGAGGAAATAAAGCACAAGCAAGCACACAGACATGTCACCCCCCAAAAAATGCGCATAAATGGTCAAAAGAGGCTGCTTCTGCTGCATCCATTTCCCTACATCCCAGGCATGTCACCCCCCCAAAAATGCGCATAGATTGTCAAAAGAGGCTGCTTGAAAAGGGGGGGGGTTTGTTGCTTTGATTGGGGGTTGGACTGGATGTCCCTTGGGGATCCCTTTCAGCCTTGGGATCATGAGGGAGAAGAGCAATGGGGAGGCTGCGGGAGCGGGAAGTAGACCACCCCCCTTTTCCCTCTGACACACACACACACAGAGAGAGAGAGAGAGGACTCTCTCTCCCTGCTTCAGCTGCTGGAGGCCTGCTGCTGCCTGGCCAGCGACCCTCCTCCTCCTCCTCCTCCCGCCATCCCCTGGCTGCCAGGCTGGCTCTCAGGGGAGTCCTTCTCTGGGTGCCAGGCTCCAGGCTGGAAGTGGCTGCCTCCGTGGGCATGCAATGTGCCCTCCTGGGGTTGGCCAAGTCCCCCAGCAAGAGAGGCGGCCTTGAATGGCCCCGGAGGGAGCAGGGGCCAGCAGGAGAGCAGGAGGAGGAGGAAGAGGAGGAGGAGGAGAGCATCCCCTTCCTCCCGGCGCCAGGAGCCCTGCCTGCTCCTTGCCCAGCAGCAGCCCTTCTTCCCAGGGCTCTTTCCTCTTTCCCCTCCCCTCCGATGAGGGGAGGAAATGCCTTGCCCTTTGCCCACCCTCTGACCTAAATCCCTCCCTCAATTTGCCTCGATCGTGATCGAGGCCAAAGTTCTCATTCCCAGGACCCGGGGTTTTTAAAAAGAAACGGTATTTGCGCCAATTTCAAAAGACCCGCGCTAGGGGCCATTTAACACGGAACGGGTGTGCAAGCCCCGGATTCGCTTGTGTGAGATTCGGGGTGAGTAGGAACTTCACGTGATTGAATCGGTTTCAGAACCGATTTTTTTTGTAGTGTGAATGGGCCCTAGGATGCCCTTCTGATGCAGGTCAAAACATTTCTGTGCCATCAGGCATTTACAAGCTAACTTGAGTTGGGCTTTTAATGCAGTGCAGTTCTGTTTTAAGGTTGATAAAGCCTCTCTGAAACACCCAAATTAGCCAACATCTTCCAGAAAAACCTAGAAATTTAGCAGTTTGCTTCCCATAATCATTGAAAAAAAACAGACCTCCCCAAAATCAGCCACAATGGGCCAAAATGGTAGCCAGAAGCGATGACAAGTCACTTTAAATGCACTGAAATGAGCTGGTGCAGACCACTAGGCAGGTGCAAGGAGGAAAAATTGCCCTTATCTCATGCACAGTTGCTTATTCCATGTGTATAATAAATAAAATAATATGTTTGTACAGAGATATAATTATTTTCTGTGCAGAAAATGTCATTTGCTATGTAGAAAATGTCGTTTTCTGCACAAAAAGTGTACATTTTGAGCAGAGTAAGTCCCAAACTGCAAAGATACATTCAATACAAGATTCTCTTCATGGAGGCTTCCAAACACTCAAGAATCATACTTTTTAATCATTTTGCAAATATTTTCCATCCCTACTATTCACAAGGCTGCCTGTTCTGGTCCAGTGCAACTTCTGATTAACTCTAGAACTTATAACAATATCTGAGCAGTAGGTATCTAGAAACAGGGAGATTGCTTTCTACAAACATATTTAAGCATTACTTAACCTCATCCCTGCCCTGATTGCACAACGAGGTTTTATTCTAATGTGACCAGATCTTCAATGCTCCTGCAGTGTTTCAGAACTATACATAAGAGAACCTTTCAACATGTCAACCTGTATGCAGAAAAACAGAAGAAAAGGTTCATTTACTTCTTCAAAGGCACAAAGCTCTTTTTAGAGGGGAGGGGATACTGGCATAACATCTGAAGAGTGATGCATTCTATTGACACCGAATTTAATGAAAGAAACATCATATTCCATGCCTGAATCTTTTTCAGTTTAGTTTCTATAGAACACAATAGTCTTGTCTAAGCTGACTCCGCTCATAAACTCTAGTGGGTCCCCAATGTAAAGTCAGATTTTTGTTGCTTCTGGTGATCAGATAACATTATTTTTTATGTACTTAGTCCTGGACTAGGTTTTCTACATTTCCCATGTCTTCCCTTCCTTATTTGTACTGTAATTTTCCATTATCAAAATCTTCAGCAACATAGGCTTTAATTTATTTGACTAAAAGTTGAGAAGAGAGATAAGCCAGCAAGAGCCTGACAAGACACAATTTACAGAGAAAAGGAAGCAAAGTGTGTGTGTGGGTGGGTGGGGGCATACACATAAAGATTTGTTGCCACCGCAGCTGTGCAGAGTTCAGTTTTCTAAGAAAGAAGGCTTGGGAAAACCTTGCCCAGTTTCCCACAACCAGGAACCATGGCAACTCCCATCACTCCTAGCCACAATGTTGTCTTTGGTTACTGGGAGTTGAAGTTCAGCACATGCAGAGAGCTCCATGTTAGGAAGGCTGCTGCAGCAGAGTGGATGGAGAGGCAATGGGAACCTTTCACATGCTATTGAACTTCACATGCTATTGAACTTCCATCAGATCTAGCCAGCACAGCATGTAGTGAGGAGAGATAGGCGTTCCAGTCCAACAACATCTGAAGGGACACATTGCCCAACCCCTACCTTAGAGGAGAACTCTGTTACTTTCAATGCTCTTTTACTGGCGCATACCTCTTGATTAAACAGGAGGTATTCAGGGCTGCCTACACAAGGATATGAAATATATTCTTAATCCACTTTAATTAGGACTATAAAATAATGCAGAGCAGTTAATCTGCACTAAATCTCAGACATGACCTTTTAGTAGAGAAGATTAAGTGGTTTAATGTCTTTAGAACAGGATTCAGTTTAATACAGGAGAAAACATTTATCCTATAAAGATACTGATTCTGGGTATAGGGTTGATGAGGAAACAGTAACAGACAGTGGGAAGTCTCACTTGATTAATAAATACTCCCTTCTTCTAACAGTGAGGGATAGAGGCATGGACTGGATGAAAGAGGGAATTAGTTTGACTCTGCAGTATGTCAGTTGAGTGAGAACTCATGGCGAAGGGGCTCTCTTGGGAAATCCAGAGCTTAGAAAAGGGTGTGTTTTTTTTGGGGGGGGGGAGCTCTACAATTCCAAGAATCTTCCCACTCATGCAGTCAATGATCATGGTGGTGGGGAATCCTGGAAGTACAAAAATATAATAATAATAATAATAATAATAATAATAATAATAATAATAATTTTTATTTATATCCCGCCTTTCCAATTGCATGATCAAGGCGGCTTACAAAACAGGAAACAATAAAATACAGGTAAAACATCACAATATAAAAAGTTTAAAAACATCATTACTAGGGGTAGGAACGGGACTCTATACAAATCACAATTCACTAGGGGCAAGAAAGAGACAATATATTGCACTAATCCGGGGTCGAAAAACAGAGAACAAGGAGCAGAGAAAAAACATTATTACCTAAGATGAAAAAGCCAACTGGAATAGATGCGTTTTTAATTGTTTCTTAAAAGAAACTAAAGATGCAGAGGAACGGAGCTCTGCAGGGAGCTTATTCCACAATGAGGGGGCGGCGATAGTGAAAGCCCTCTGTGAGGTCCTCACCAGATGGGATTTAGGGACCTCTAACAAATTGGTCCCAGATGTTCTGAGTGTGCGGGGCGGATTATATGGGGAGAGACGGTCCTCCAAGTACACTGGGCCCAAGCCATTTAGGGCTTTATAGGTCAAAACCAACACCTTGTATTGAGCTCGGAAGCGAATGGGTAGCCAGTGGAGATCTTTTAAAATAGGTGTTATGTGGTCTGTCCTGGAACTACCAGCGACCAGTCTGGCTGCCATATTCTGCACCAATTGAAGCTTCCGGGTTTGGTACAAGGGTTGCCCCATGTAGAGTGCATTGCAGAAGTCCAATCGAGAGGTTACCAAAGCATGTACAACAGTTTCAAGGTCCCGACGGCCCAGGTAGGGGCGCAGCTGGTGTATCAGCCGAAGCTGATAACAAGCACTCCTGACCGTCGCGTCCACCTGGGATGTCAGATGAAGCAACGAATCAAGGAGTACTCCCAAGCTGCGCACTGAGTCCCTCAAGGGGAGCGTGACCCCATTCAGGACAGGCTGACAAATCTCCCCACCCGGAACCGAGGGACCTATCACCAGTACTTCCGTTTTCCCTGGATTCACACTGAGTTTGTTCTCCCTCATCCAGCCCATTACCGACGCCAAGCAGGCATCTAGAGGAGAGATGCCATCCTTAGTTACTGCATCAGTCGGAGACACAGAGAAAATTATTTGGGTGTCATCAGCATACTGATAACACCGCGCCCTCCGGATGATCTCTCCCAGCGGTTTCATGTAGATGTTAAAAAGCATAGGGGATAAAATCGCTCCCTGAGGGACACCAGATGTAAGTGCCCTCTTATCGGAGCGACAGTCCCCCAGCTCCACCATCTGGAATCTACCCGAGAGGTAGGACTGGAACCACTGCAAAGCAGTGCCCCCGATACCCAACTCCCCCAGGCGTTCCAGAAGGATACCATGGTCGATGGTATCGAAAGCTGCCGAGATGTCCAAGAGCACTAACAGGGACACGCTTCCCCTGTCCATGCTCAGACGGAGGTCATCAACTAAGGCGACCATGGCAGTCTCAACTCCATAGCCCGCCCGGAAGCCAGTTTGAAATGGGTCCAGAAAATCGGTGTCATCCAAGATCGATTGAAGCTGGAAGGCGACTGCTCTCTCGATCACCTTCCCCAAAAAAGGTAGCAGCGAGATGGGCCGATAGTTGTTATGAATCAGGGGGTCTAAGGAGGGTTTCTTAAGCAAGGGTTTAAGGGTTTAACCACTGCCACTTTCAATTTAGATGGAAACTGACCCTTCAAGGAAACTGATGTCTTCAAGGTCTGTTTGGGCCCATGGTAAACCGAAAGTTCTTTGCCTTCCAGCGGAAAGAGAGGAGAGAGGAGACTGGCATAGTTCCTGGAAGTGAATTCCACAGTCTGGGAACAGGCATTGTGATGGCTCTCTCACATGTCCTCGCCAATATACTTGTGATGTTGGAAGCCTTCCCCTGAGGATCTTGAAACGTAAGCAAGCTTATACTGGGAGATATGGTATTTCAAATTTTGATGGCAATATGCAGCAATAGATGACTTGAAGGCACACACATTGACAAATTTCTGACTAATTCAGTTTACCTTGAATCTTTCAATTTCTATAATATGGAAAATATAAATTGTGTTTGTCTAATATATATGAGGCACAATAATATAGAACCAGTGATCTGAACATTGGACTATGACTCGGGAGACCAGGATTCAAATCCCTGCTCAGGCACAGAAACCCACTGGGTGACCTTGGGCAAGTTACACTCTCTTAATCTCAGAGAAAGGCAATGGAAAACCCCATCTGAACAAATCCTACCAAGGAAATTCATGATAGGTTCGTCTTGACATCACTGTAAGTCGGAAATGACTTGAAGGTACACAGCAAGAACAACATAGTATGGTCAATAAAATTGACATAACTATCTTTTTTATGAAGAGAAGTCTATCATCAGAGTCTTGTAATGCTTTGTCCAGTTCAAATGAGCAATACTTAGAAATCAGTATACAGTAACTACTCCCCTCAATTTCTATAAGTCTCCTGTATGATACCAATTTCCAAATAAAAATGATTAAACAGCTTCAAAACTTTGGGGCAATTGTTTCTTGCAACTGCAGAATATATACAAACTTGAATAGCACTTAAAAAACTCTGTAGGTGCAATTGCATATATGCCTGATCATAGAAATAATGTTCACTTCTGAGTAAATATTCTTTGTGTCAATTTGCACCCCAGTAAACTGACCCCCTTTCTGTCTTTCTGTCTTTCTTTCTTTTTTGTTGTTGCTTCTGACATATCTACAAGAAATGCAAAAAGAGAAAATGCAGTTCCGTATTGAATCAATTTATTTTGTGCACTTTTAAAATCTAGTCTCAGAATTAGGCAACTATCTTTACCAAATTTATCTTAGTTTTTTCATGTTATTGTTGCTCCTCTGTTAGTATGACTGAAAACCTCCACAATTTCTGTCAGTTTGGAAGATAAGCTTTCTTCTGTGGCTAACTGCTGTTGTGTTAACAGAAAACGATTTCAGCTTGACCTCCAGACAGCTGTCAAATAGTGAAGACTCTGAGTCATTCTGTCAGCATAGATCAAATAGATCTAAAGCAATGACCTAAAGTTAAAAGGTCTTGAATGCCATTACAAATTACTTTGACTGTCCCTTATGCCTTTTATTGGTTTTATGCTACGAAAAGAGTTAGAGTTTGGATGTAACTAGTTTACAAGTACATACTAATTGGTAATCAATGCCTTCCCAATAATCCAAGTATAACTACATTACATCATTATTGTAGCTTAATTAAAGATAACCCCACTCCATGGAAGTGAAACTGTAACATATAACTTCTTTTATAGTTAGAGAGGTACGACACCATTAAACAGTGAAGAAGCAATATTATTAGTACTATGTATTCTTTTCTAGTGCTCTGTTTTGAGTGTTGAGATAATGTGGTAGATGGGAAGACAGTGTATTTTGTACCAGAGAGCAGAAGATTATAGCAGGTTTTTAAAAAAAAAGTATCTGAAAGCACCTATTTTTGTCACTTTTGAAAAACAAGAAAGAAAAAGTTACTTTTAAATTTATAACTGTAGGTGCAATTACTTTATGCCTTGAAAATTATAAATGCAATGAAATACTTTTCAATGTAACTTTCTAAGTTCTGTAAGGTGTTCAGGAACAAGCACGCATCTTTGTATTATTTCTACATCCTGTGTAAATCTACAGCACTATATAAATAAAGTATAATAATAATAATAATAATAATAATAATAATAATATGTATATATCTTTGCTTATACAGAAATCATTTCTCTCACAACAGAAATATGTATGTCTCTGTAAAGGTTGCCTGTATCTGAGCTGACCCACAGGGTAAGATGGCAGCCTCAGTTTGCAGATGCTGCAGGAATGGAAGAGAGGCACTGAAGAACAGACCTGAAGGGGCCACATGGTCAACCAATGCCCTCAAAGCTAGCCTTCTGCCCTCACATCTGTTTCAAAATGCTGTCTTGTTACCAGTGCTGAAATAAGACTCAACTGTCAACATGGTAAACTCTTCTAAATGGAATGAGTGAGTGTGTGCCATATTGTCCTTAGCCTCAGGCAACTAGATGTTGTGGGTCAATCCTGAACTCTCTATGCTCGTCTTTTGGGATTTTTAAAACTGAAAATAATTTATTGATTCCATTTAATTATCCACTTACAATTTGATCAACCTGTGGTAAAAATGGCATGTTTCAGCATGTACTGTTTTCCTTTCTCACTCCTTCCAAACAAATACAATATATTACGAGAGGGAGAGGGAAGGAGACATGAAGGCTCATCTGCAAAACAAATCAGTTTGAACAATTTTGTCAGGCCGACTTTTTTTCTGGAATGTTATTGTTTTTACACATACATGAAACAGGAAGAACAGTTAATATCCTCAAAGCCTCTTGAGTGACTATTCAGGGGACAGTCCCAAAGACAAACGTCTGGAAGAAGTAGGCAGCAGTCCAAAACAGCAGATGGTCCCAGTTGATAAGTCCATAATGCTGTTCTCCAGGTGCTAATTGAATGCCGGTAGGAGCAAGGGTGCTTTTAGCTAGACTGGGAAAGCAAAGACCATAGACAGAGATGTTTTCTTGATAGGACCAGGTGCAAATGACTGGAGGTTATGATAAATCACATAATCTACTTATCTTTTGTTTTCATTTCACAGATCTATTTGACCAAAGCCTGGAAATCTGTTGGAACAGGCAGAGTATGAATCAGGCTACACTAAATAACTTGAGGTTTCTATACTTCTATGCCACAGATTTATGGTAGCATAGTTCATTCTCTTGCTCCTCTAGAAATCCTGGGATTAAAATGTGTAAAGAGAGCATTGTAACACCTTGCCAAACAAAGAGGAATTGTCTGGGGGAAGATAAGTGCAAGAAGTAATAAATGGGCATAGATTTATAGTGAAGATAAATCACTGAACCATGATTTGCTCAATGATTGCTTTCTAGAAATTGAGAGGCCAGGCTTGAAGCTGTTTCAAATCTGAACCAGTGAACTCTGAACCTGTCCTGCAGGTGTGTGGATTTTTGTTGGAGAAGTAAGTAGTTGGGGGGTAGAAACAGAATTTCCAGTCCCTCGGTTATATTAGATTCAAAACTTGAATTAAGAAAGCTAACATAAGCAAAATTTGCCACATCAAAAATGATGTTCTGTTTCTGAACTTTGGCCAGAACTAGAGCTCTTGTCATGTTATAGGAAATGGGCCCCAGTGCTGTTTAAGAGGAAGCTCCTGATGACCTTATTAAACATCATATTTTAAGCATCAACCACAGTTGCAAGAGTCCTTGTTGTTATTCTATGGTGATCTATATGGGGTTTTCTTGCCAAAATTTGTCCAGATATGGTTGACCTTTGCCTTCCACTGAGGCTGAAAGTGTATGACTTGCACAAGGTCACCCAATGGATTTCCACACCCAAGCGGGGGTGATTCAAATAAAAAAGTCTAACAAAAAAGGAAAGCTAACAAATGATGGGAGGGAAACACACACACACACTTTCAAGGCTACACTCTTGCCCTGAAATTCTTCCCACTCACCCTGAAAACCAGGAAAGCAAGGCTAGACTCCAGGATCTGGAAATCCTATCAGGGCAACATTGTTGTGTCCAGCCACCAAATTCCTACCATTAACATTCTCTGGAAGTCTCATTCACTGCCAAAATGTGCCCACAAATGAAGAAGGAACAAACAAAAGTGGGTTGAAGTCAATTTCATTTTGAAACACACACACACACACACCCTGTGGTTTTCATCTGTGAAATTATACCTGCCAACTTTTCACAGATGAAAACCAGGTTGTGTATGGCCAAGAAACATCAGAGTGCTGTCAAGATGGTAAAAGTTATTAATGTGGAAGAACAGCTAGGAGAAGCTGTAGCAATTTGCTTTTGGCTGAGCCTACTGGGAAAGGAAAGATTTTGCCTCCTTTTCTCTCCCCCCTCCCCCCTTGAATAATTGAGTGCAAACTACTTTGGGACTTTAAACTCAGGGGCTGTACAGTCCACCCCAAAAGGGCAGCCTGCAGCCACCCATTTTTGCCATGGATGGAGGTCGCAACAACCAAATGGCGTGACCTCTGTGAAGCATAAAAAAACCCTGCTTCCAGTGGGCTCTTTCTGGGATGTGTCCAGAGCGCCATTGGTGCCTTCACATGCACCAATGACATCCGTACGGCACGGTGCCATTTAGATGCTGCGTCATGCGTACATCATCATGGCAGCCCCCATGTGGACGGGGGCAAACCATGATGGCGCCCAGGGTGCACGGTAGGGTTTGGGAGCGTGTGGATATTCTGATCTTTCGAGCCCTACTTTCGGCTCCTGGCCGGCACAAAGCGCCCTTCTGTTTTCAGCAATTGAAGTAAGCTGAGGACAAAATAAGAAAGTCAGAGTAGGAGAGAGAAACTGTGACATTTTAAAGCAGCTGAAAAGTGGGATGATAGAATTAATCAGGACTGCTCCTGCCAAATTGGGACAGTTGGAGGCTGTGATATATATTAAATGATACATCTTTTTTTTGAAAGGCAACTAGCTGTTCTTGGAGGTTTCCAAGACAGCCAGTTCACCTGTTTTTGACTGGAAAATTTGGAGGGATAGAGCTACAGCCAAAGAATGGGTTGTTTCTGGACTCATTCGGAGCACAGAAATTTAATTTAATTAACAAAACAGAACCAAATTCCCAGCATTTTCAGCCAAAGGTCTTGTTCTGATTACCATCTTAAGCTTTCTTCATTAAAAAATTAATTTTTAGCCCGCTTTTTGCCAAGCAATCAAAGCGGTGTACAACAGGCTAAAATATATCCATATATACCTAGTACCCCCCTCTTAAAACAGGATTAAACAGTAGAAGACTAAAACTAACATTTTAAAATCCAAACAATAACATGGGCAGAGTTCGATAAATGGAGAAGTCTTTTTCATGGCTGAGTATAAAATTTCAGCATGCTAATTTAGGTGGTGGGAACAAATCATTCAGCTATTCCTAAAATAGTTGGGAAACATTTGGTATTCTATTGCAAATCACCCAGAGATCTACCAGCAGATCCGGGTGTGCCTGCTCTTTCTGCCCATTCTTTGCCCAGAAGGAATAAAACACTGGTGCTAATATTGCTAAAAACAACAACAGTCCCATGCATTTCTTGAACCAAAGTTTATGACAGCTTAAATGGCAGAAGGAAAACAGAATGGGGAACAAATCCCTCTGGAATGCTATGTGACTTTGCATAAAGTTCAGTGGAGGGGGGGATTCTTCTGATTGTTAACAGTCAGCTTTGTTTTGTTTAGGAAATAAACTGTTACTCCTATTTTGGGGAGACAGAAAATAATTTCTAGTCCAAAGTTATGTGGTGGTTGATGGTACAGTATGTGTTTCAAACTCAGATCAGATTAATCAACACTGAAAATTAGAACCACGTTTAGGCATTTACTTCATTTATGTATGTAATGACCAGGGTTTGATTCCTTGTTTGACCCTGAAACCTACTAGGAGACCTTGGGCAAGTCACACAGTCTTAGCCTCAGAGGAAAGCAATGACAAACCTCTTCTGAACAAATCTTACCACAAAAAAAATAAATCTATGATAGGTTTACCTTACGGTTGCCATAACAACAACAATATAGTGTTCAGGACTATACATAAGTGTACACTGAATCCATGTACAGAAGGGTTAGAGTTATCCCTTGCTCACACATAATGGATCAACTTTTATCCTCTGTGTGTTTGCAGTTAAACTGGATGTTTAGACCATGAGTGGGAAATCTTGGGGCCCTGTATCTGGACATGACTTCTGATCTCATTTGAAAAGGGTTCTTTGCGTAATCTCTTTCTCTTCCAGTGCCTCTTCTTCCCTCCTTGCTTCTAACAGTCCAGACCTGTTTCATTGTTTATAATAAAGCTAGCAATGAGTAGAGCCAGGCAACTGGCCAGAAATAGAGAAATAATCACAGGTGGTCTGAAAGGAGGAAGAAATAGGGATTTCCTTGCTGTTGCTGTTAGTGCTGTTGTTGTGTGTCTACAAGTTGTTTTTGACTTATGGCAACCTTAAGGTGAACCTATCACAGTGTTTTCTTCAGAAGATTTGGTCAGAGAGTGGGTTGCTTTTGCCCCCCTCTGAGGCTGTGAGAGGGTATCTTGCCCAAGGACACCCAGAAGGTTACCAAGGGATTCAAATCCTGGCCTCCAGCTAGTAGTCCAACACTCAGACTACTATACCACACTCTCCCTAAATCAGAAAGTTTGTAGAATCGGAAAAGTTCTCCATCCAGCCCATTGGGGCTTCCAGCTATACCTGTATCCCTTTAATTTTCACCCAGTGGGGACAGGATTACCCACTTTTTTGTGTATGTACTTTCAAGTCGCCTTTTGACCTATGGAGACCCTATGAATTTCAGAGGGTTTCCTTAAGCAAGGAATATTCAGAGATTGTTTTGCCAGTTCCTTCCTCTGATATATGGCCAACAGCACCTGGTATTAGTTGGCAGTCTCTCATCCAAGTACTAACCAGGGCTGAACCTGCTTAGCTTTCAAGAACAAACAAAATCTGGTGTCTTCAGGGAAATATCAGCACACAACAACTGTGGAATTCATTCTGACCAGATGTAGCTATGCTACAAAACTGTTTATACAATTTCGCCTCCTCCATCACCCCAGCTACCCTATGCTTTCAGGTGCAATGGAGAATGTAAAATCCTCTCTCACTGCCAGTGCTGAAGGGAGATCCAGCTCCTAGTCGGGCCTGCTTCTGTGCTTCTTCTCAAGAAATAAAATAGCTCAGTCCATGTCTTATGCAGCTGTTTATAACATTCAAGTTCAAACCAAAGCCAACTTTAAATTGTATTTCAACAAATTCCCTCCTCCATCCCCAATCTGTGGCCTCCCTCTCTTTCAGACATGAGGAAGTATGTGTTGTTCTTCACTAGTTGCTTGTTCTTTTCAGCCTGCTGGCATCTAACAACTCTTTTATTAGTATTACAATTTTTATAGCCATGTAGCTGAGAGTCACCCAAACTGGAAAAGGCATAAATATTCTAAAGGCACCAGATCTGTTCTGATATTGGAAGCTAGAAAGAGTCAGCTCTGGTTAGTACTTGGATGGGAAACCATCAACAAAACGGAGAAGAAATGAAGTGGTAGATAATCTGCCAGGTCCAAAGCATACCTCAAAGAGACCCAGTGGATGTTTGTGTCATATTTATTTATTTATTATTTGTTACCTTATCACACTGAAACCAGGGGAATGGGGATTTAATTACTCCAATTCCAGGCTGGTATTGCTGATGGGTCTGTTTCTAGGGTTCCTCATGGGAAAATTTTAATCCATTGGGTCCAAGGCTACCCTATCTCCCCACAACACTCCTCCCCGGAATGATCATTTCTTTTACAATAACATAGGCAGTATACCATTACCGCCACCACTAACCATGTGTATACAATTTCTTTTCTGCTGGTAGAGTGGTACTTCTGCCTAATCCAAACCCATGCCCCCACCCACAGCAATTTAAAGGTTTGTGACTGTGCTGTTAGGTGTTTTATTTCATAGTCAATTGAACCAGATTGTGCTATTGAAATAATAAGCCAAGTTTTAATTGCAGGATATAAAACCAAGAGGAAGCAGACTTGGGAACATGATAAAAGGCAACACTGCATTTTAAGTTATATGCGTGGTATAGGGTGAAATCATGATACTCATATTTATAAAGCCTAGAGGATTTATTTTTTTCTAATGAAACAGAGCAAGGGCTGTCCCTTGCAATGTCAGTGCTGTCTCTACTAGTTCTAATATAACTTCTTTAAACAACTCTTTATTAATGACGTCTCAATTGCAACATAATAAAATGATTGCTTCTATCTGAGAGCAAATGCAGAATGTAACAAAATCTCTAGAGAACGTTGCTTCATTAGCCTTTTAAATTTCATTTAACTTTGGAGGCATGAATTGTTTCAAGAGGAGGGATCCAAACTTATTTGTATTCTGGTTTGCACTGGAAATTCAATTTAAATGTAAGAAAGAGAAAGCTTTCTAGGACACACGAAATATAGGCGGATGCGAGATAAGGCAAACTATTTAAGCTATAGTGAGATAATCATATTTTTAAGTACATATCCTCCAATGATAAGTGACAGAAAATCAAATCTAGAATGAAAAATCAGAAGCAACTCTTGTTAAGTAACAGAAATAATTCATTAGACAATCCTCAGCATAATGCTTCCATCATACCATTCTGAATACACCTGCTATTATTTGATTTCAAAGGCTAATAGGGAGCTTATCACTTGGCTTATTAATTCGGTGAACCTCTCCCAGTTTAAATTTCAATTCAGGCTGCATCCTGATCTTATCAGAAGGTTTTTGCCACTGAATTTGCTGCCCGAATACAGCTTGGGCGCATTCCCAGCTCCAGGAGCACTCTGGCTACCATTTTCTTAAGTCGGAAAACTTCCAGATCTAAAAAGAGCCACATGGAGCACTCCTGGAAGTGGGGATGCACCCAGGCTGTATTCAGATGGCAAATTTGGCAGCAAAAGACCATTAGATAAGATCAGGATGCAGCCCAAATTGATATTTAAACTGAGAGTGGTTAATAAGACAAGTGATAAGCTCCCTGTTGTCTGGTTAGTGACTAGATGGGGGATCACCAGGTAAGACCTGTATAATACTAGGAAAAAATCCTGTCTGGTATCCAGGAGAGGCAGAGTTGCGCACAACTGCTGGGCTTGATTAACCAATATTTTTGACACAGGATATTGCAGATTCCCAAGTTTGTAGGCATGAAGGAGTAAGCTGGAGGAGATGGAGAAGAAAAAGGAAGGGCACTGACAAACATGAGGATGAAGAATGGGGGGGGGGGGGGGGGGAACAACAACCAAAAAGTAGCTTTAAGTGAAATATTCTGGGCTACATGAAGCAAAATGAGGCAACTCCCATAGCTAATAGACCCTGCAGGTAGCAGGAAGAATTATATGGATGTCCCTTCTTATTATGACATTAAATGGAATCTATATTACCCCTAAGAGCCAGTGTGGTATAGTAGTTTGAACATTAGCTTATGACTCTGGAGACCAGGGTTTGGCCATACAAACCTGCTGGGTGACCTTGTGCAAATCAAACTCTCTCAGCCTCAGAAGATGATAATGACAACCCCCACTGAAGAACTCTGCTAAGAAAACTACATGAAAAGTTCACTGTAGGGTTTCTATAAGTCAGAAACAACTTGAAGGCTCAACAACAACAACAAGCCTGTTTTTACCTTCTAAAGATTAATCATAAAACAAAGCATGCTAAATGCAATATAGCTTGGTGAAGACAATCACGTGCTATGACAAGCAAGTGTTCTTTATCAATTGGAGGACCATTTCTGCACATAACATGATAAACTTATCTTCTACTTTGACCTTGCATTAGAAGACAGAGCTGTCTGTGTTTGATCACCCAAACTGACCTGTTGTACTCAGGCATGGTGAAGGTTGCTATCCTGTCACCAGTGTTGAAATAAGATTCAGTTGGGAGTCCATAAACTTTCTGCAGACAGAATGGGGAAGGGGCATTCGCCACATACATCAGAGATCTTAAGATGGCCTTAAAATTGCTGCAGTGATAGATTGCTCATTCCTGCAGGTGCGTTTCTATGCTTCCTTAGACTTAACCTTAAAAGCTCAATTGGTAATTATTTCATAAAGTATATTATTTAGGGAAATAAAAAGACAGAAGAAAGTTTATAACAGTATGCTTCTTCAACTGGTGCCCTTCAGATTTGTTGTCCTACAGTTTCTACTATTCCAACCAACACAATGGCTGGGAGATAATGGGAATTATGGTCAAATATCTGTGCAAATGCTAATTTGGGGAAACTTTAAACTTTTAGCTTTTCAAAAGTAGCATGCCATATTTATTTTATGAATACTCTCAATATATTGTTGATTATCTTTTGTTGTTGTTGTGAACATTTATGCCTGGAAAAGGTTTCTACATGGCTAAAAGCCTCTCTTCTAACTTTCTACATACTTTTACCAAATATAGTCTTCCTCTCCTTGTTAACTTTCTTATTCTGTAAAGCCAGCACAGCCACTCTGATTTATATCACTGAGTTAACTTAAACAGAGGAAGGCACTGAGATATAATTTCACTTAATAGGTTTTGTAGCAGCAGCTTGTTCCCATTTAAAGGGTCCATTTGGTTATTATCATCTGCATTTGTATGTAACATGCAATTTGGATCTGAGTCCCTCCACCAGTCATTGACGTCCAACATGGTTTTGAAGACTAGAAAAGGGTCTTTTAAACTCCTCTTCCCAATGCATGATTAGACTAAAAACATAAAATGAGATCATTGTTATGTCTTATTATTACTTATTTAAATTATTGGAAGGCCATGGTAACAGTTATGACTGTTAGAGAGAGCAATTGCAGGGCCATGGTTAAGACAGATCACAGCTGTCACATACTGAATCTAGACCAATCTTCACATATTTATTTTGTATAAACAGGGGAAATGACATCATCCCACATCATCCTTTCCCTCTGAGTTTAGCTGAATCCTCACAATAGTGGGAACTGGGTGATCATTGCCAGCTATCCCAGTTATGAACTATCCCAGTTGTACTGTAAAATATTTGAGTCTTGGTTTTGAGTAGCCAAATAAGATCCACTGACTGTACAAAAAACCTGCTAGAATTGGTTTGTTGATACAGATCAACATATCTGCTTGAATTTTTTTAACTCTCCTCAGAGCCCAGGCTAAGACGGCTATATTTCTAAATGCTGCACTTACAAAATTTATCACCACATCACTCCACATACATCACCCCCCTACTTCATGCAATTTATAAATCTAACTAGAAAATAAGTATCAAAGAAGAAAGTGGAACAGATGCACAGAACAGCTCAAATCTTGACCACTGTAGCTTATCTGCCATTTTGTTACAAGCTGGCAGGGAAGAAGGAAATGCCAACAAAGCTCTCTTACATCCAAGCAGAATGACTTATTTCTTAGGGACTCTCCTGCCTGTCATGTGCATTAAAGTGATGTTACTGCTCTGGCCAGATTAATCAGCTTGGCTCATAAACATGCAAATCAGCTCTCTGGATGTATTGCCAAGATATTCTTGATGCATCCATTTCCAAGATGTCTTGAAAGCACTTTCATTCTGACCCATCTTTATAAAGAGTTATTT
>NC_056522.1:153659604-153674147 GCF_019175285.1 Sceloporus undulatus | reverse complement strand
GTTTTTAAACAGAGGCTGGATGGCCATCTGTTTGAGGTGCTTTGATTGTGTGATCCTCTTCCAACTCTTACATACACAAAGACACAGGCACACACACACCACTGGTGGAAGATCCAACCATGAAGATAAATCCATCACCACTGTTACCGTCACCAGCCTGCTACCATCAGACATGGTCCTACCATTAGGCAGATTGAGGCAACTACCTCAAACAGCAGATGCTTCATTAATGAACAGATCGTACACTCTGTTTTGTGCCCCCTAAACTAGCTGCTTACCTGTCATGGAGAATACTATCCTCTTGCTACGATTCAGGTACCAACACAGAATGGGATGAGGAACTTGCACTTCGTGTCAGGTAGAAAAATCTGTTGGGCAAACCACAGTACCACAACCTCTCTATTTGAGCATCCTCTGGAACCCACATCCTCCCTGCTAAGGATGCTCTGCTGCTTCTGTACAAATACTGTTTTGAGTTTGGGAACAATTTGGGAACAATTGCCCAAATTTCAATAGGGATACAATACTTATCAGTGAAGACAGGAATGCTGTGGCTACCAGACCTGAGTGCCTGTTCTGTCTGTGGTCCAAGTGATATTTACTGATAGGCAGCCTCAAGGTCTCTCCCTGCTCTCTGTTCTATCTCCCCTTGTCCTGAAACTGGGTTAGGAGTCAGATTTGCCAATTCTTCAAAGAAAGAATGTATATCATGAAACTGTCCATCAAATGATGTGCATCTACATCACACTGTTTAGGGAAATCCTCCCTCCTCCTCCTTCCGCCCCCTCTCCGTCAGCCTCGAAGGATGGTGATGGCAAGCCCCTCTGAAGAAACCTTACCAAGAAATCGTGGGATAGACTAGCCTTGGGGGGAGTCACACTCTCTCATCCTCGGAGGATGGCAATGGCAAGCCCCTCTGAAGAAATCTTGCCAAGTAACCCGGGAGATAGATTAGTTTTGAGGGAAGCCACTCTGACTCAGCTATGATCTGCAGTGCTCTTTTATACAAAAAGTACAGGTCTCAATTATGGCACTTCTCTAGAACATCTTCTCATGGCTCAGGGAATTGGGGTGTTGAAGAATTTGGTAAACACTGTTGAGAGAAATGGAAATCAGGATAGCACCACTCTGGTGACTGAAGCATCACCCTCTGGGAATGTGGACATGGGAAAAGCATGTTTTGCTATCTGAATAATAGATAGTGTTATTTCTTTGCCATGTAGTTTTTCAAGCATACTGTATGCTAGATTGAATTTTCCTCTCAGCAGCAGGCAGTTATGTTTCTAACCAAAGACATCAAAAACAAATACAAAATGTAATTGCAATAAACTGCACTATTCCTTTCAAATGAGCCCGAGCCCTGTGAGAATACATGAAAATGTTCTTATAATATTGTTGAGACTTCCGATGATTCACTGTTGCTATTCCAGGTCAAATGGACAACACTTTGTCAAGATTTCTGGGGCTTAGCATTGCTCATATTTACAAGGTGAGAAGCAGGAAATTTCACTTTTGTTTCTTGCAGATTGCCTCCTGCTAAATCTGCCATCAGTAAATCACAAATGTTACCAGTCTTAACCCTGTTGTATGTGTTTGAGTTTAGAAAGAACACATTGTTCCTACCTCTGTTAACATGCACATTCCTAACATTTCCTACGGAGTGTTTTGCAGTGTGTGTATGGCATCTTATATATATGGGGCTTCCATTCTCATTTTTCCCAGTTCTTCAGAATGGTTTCCTTGAATCACTGCTGAAATGTTCTGGTATGCATTTGCTTACAAACACCATAAACTTTCACCCTCTTAGTCCATTCTTGTCTAAGATGGATTTTGAATTCCGAACTGTAGAGGAAATGGAACTTTTGGACTGGGACCATCTTGAAAGGAAGCATATCAGTCAGGCACAGAGTCATTTTTCTCCTTGTCTTCTCTGTTTCCTTCCTTCTTTATTTTCTAAATAAGATTGGATATTTTTGTATTGCTGAAATAAAATGCTGTCTTGTCGGACTTTGTTCAAATGCTTTTCCACCCCAGTTGTCCAATCAGATTTTAACTTACTAATTTATTTATTGCTGAATTAAAAGAATAATTAAAAAACCGCACATTTCCCAACTACTGGTAGTTCTTTATCCAAAGACTAGTTCTTTAAATTTTTTGAAAAACTCTTCCTTCCTTCCTTCTTTCCTTCCTTCTCTTCCTCCTTCTGTGTGTCAAGGTTGTAGAATTACAATCTTTAAGTCATAAGATTCAAAACAGCTAGATCAGTTAGGTAACTGCAAGGTTAAAATATCGTAAACTGACAAGTAGCAAGGGCAGCTTGGAAGGTGTGTGTGTCTTTGTGTATAGGTGATTCTAGGCCTCATTCCTACTATGGTATAAACTGGATCATGATTCACTACAATCCGGTTTAAACCACCATAGTTCCCACTTAATCTGAATCGCTAAAGTGATTTGGAAAGTGGGGGCATAGTTTTGACCTATTTAACCCATGTCAAAAAGATGCTGGGTTTTTTTCAGGGCCTTTTGGGCTGAAATGATTTATTCTGGAATAAATCAATTCAGCCCAAGTGGGAACCAGGTGGATTCAAATCTGCACTAACCTGCTTCTCCTCACCCAGACCTTGCCTCCTTCCTCCCCTGGCCTGTCTCTCCTTGCACCGCCATGCCTTTTTCGCCCCTGGCCTGCCTCTCCGTCTTCTCAGACTGCCTCTCCTCTCCTTGGCCTTGGCTCCTTCCACCCCACCCTGCCTCTCCATGCTCTCACCTTCCCTGCGACCTCCTTCCTGGCTTCCCTGGCTTTGATGCATCCTCCTTCCATTCCTAGCTTCCCTGTGGAAGGAGGCAGGCCACGGGGGGAAAGGAGGCCACAAGGTAGCTGGGAATGGAAGAAGGCTGCAAAGAAGCCGGGGAAGCCAGGAAGGAGGCTGCGGGGAAGCTGGGAGCTGGCAGGCCTCACAACGCTAAAACCAATTCTGGCAGTTCACAGTGTGAACCATGCTCAGAGCATGGTTCGAATCAACAAATCAGACCAAGAATTGGATCATCTGTAAGTGGAAATGAGCCCCATATCAGATATTTTGTCATTGTTTTCGTTCCAGTCCTCAATCTTTCCTCTAGAGGAGTATTTGCTAGAAGATGAGGAAGAGGATTAAGGAAAAGCCCCCCTTGGACTCCCTAACTTTTTAAGTTCCCAGAGAGAATACCAAAGAGCTCAAAAAAGTTCTTCTTATAATGCCTTGACTCTACTAGAAACCAGAATAGGAATGCATAATAGCAGACAAATCCTTTGTTCTTTTGAACCTTTACTTCTAAAGTCAGTAGGAATCAGTTTGTAACAAAATTGGCACAGAAGAGCCATCACCTTTCTGTTTCTCTCCTTGCTTCCCCACCCATTGCTCACTGTGATGAAACCAGAGATAGGAGAGTCAGTAGAAAATGTGTTTAGCACATTTCAAATAAGATAACAAATCTAATTCAACCGTATTTGTCTTGTGGGGGAAAATTTAACTATTACAGACATGTTAAACTGGCATTTAAGTTAACAGAGCCAGGGTGGTGCATGGTTTGAGTGTCAAACGATGACTCTGGAGACCAGGGTTTGAATTCTTACTTGGCCATGTAAAACCCACTGGGTGACCTTGGTCATGTCACACGTTCTCAGTCTCAGAGGTTGGCAACAGCAAACCTCCTCTGATTAAACTTGCCAAGAAAACCCCACAATAGGTTTACCTTAGGGCTGCCATAAAATGGAAATGACTTGAAGGTAGAAAACAACAACTATTGCAGAATAAAACTGAAAAACGCCATGATTTTACTATGATTTTACAATCAACCACCCTTTTGTCTCCTTTTCAAGCAAGAGAGAGAAGGAAACAGTTGTATAAATGTTTGAAAAATAAATTTCTCATCCACCCCAACAAACCTCTTTTTTTTTCTTCCCCTTCTCCATCTATTATAATCTTTTTTTTTCCCCCCCCCCCCCCCCCCCCCAATTTCTTTTATTTACTGATTTCCATGGGGATTCCAACAAAAGTCCCAGGGGTAAAAGCTCAAAAATTCAGCTTCTTGGAACAGATGAAGAACTCTTATGAGTGTCCAGTGTTGAAGAACAACCTGGATGCAAAAGGCAACCCCTTTCACATTGCCTTTAATTCTTGTTGGTTTAAGATACTTTAACTTTGCAATTGACTAATCAATCATACTCTAATCATGAACAACAATAAAAACAGTTTCCTATAGTGATTTGTGTTTGCAGTTATTTGCTCTTACAACCCAAATATTGTAATTTTTCAAATGTGAAGGACTATAAAAATCAAGAAATAATTATTCAAACATCCAGGAGAACTAGGCTTTGGTTAAAAATGTGAAGTTTGTTTGCTCTTCACCCCCCTTTTTTTGTACATGACTTCAAGTTACTTGTCAACTTATAGCAACTGGATGAATTTCATAGTTTTCTTAGGGAAGGATTACCTGTTCACAGGAATACATATTCATAGGGTTCTCTTCGGCAAGACCTGAATTATAAAATTAAGTTAATGGTGACTTTCTAACTTAAATCAATCAATAAGGAGGCTGCCAAGTTTTCACTGAAGTAGCACCCTGTTTACAGCTTGATTGTCCAGGACCTATAAGGCATAACTGTGTGTTTGAATGCATGTTAATGTGCCTTCATGTTAGCTGTTGACTAATGGTGACCCCATGAATTTCATAGGATTTTCTTGTCAATTGGCAAAACCAAACTAAATATACTACAGTCAACATCACAGTCACTTTAATTCCTTATAGTTCAATATAAATATACATATGCCCACAATAATAACAATACCCCACAAATTCCCACAATTCCCACAAAGGAAATGTGTTTCTGGGCATTACTTCTTTAACAGAAAAGTTGGTATCAGAAGCAGAAATAACATGGAAAGAATAAGAACAGGTTCCTGCACCATAAAAAAGAAGAGGAACTTGGACACATTTCAGCAAACTTTTTATCCAACACTAACAATATGTACAAGTGAAATATAGTTGAACTTTTGTATCCATGGGCATCTGTGGATGGCAAGCGCCATCGTCCCCAATGGTCATGTGTGTATGCGGCCACGCTAGTGGATGCATGCACACTGCATCACCATTAGGGAAAACTAGAAGTAACCTTCTGCATCACCACTAGGGAGAGCTAAAAGTAACCATCAAGCTAGATAGAGGACCAGGATATAAAGAGGAGGCTACGCAGTCGTAAAAAGATTTTATAGAAAGAAGTTACTTTGTCAGAGGTTTTACTAATGGAGTTGTGCCTGTAGTCAATAACATCACATTAATTAAAGTCAATTTATGTCAATTTAAGATTCATTTGTCATTGTGTGTCTTCAAGCTGTGCTGATTTATGGCAATCTTAAGGCTGCCATATCATCGGTTTTTCATTGCAAGATTTGTCCAGAGAGCGACTGCCTTTGCCTTTCTCTGAGGCTGAGAGAGTGAGACACACCCAAAGTCATCCAGTTTCCATGGCTGAGCAGGAATTTGAACCCTGACTTCCCAGTGCCCTAGTCCAGCACTCAAACCACTGCACTACACTGGTTCAGGTCATGTATAGGGAGCCCTGAGTCTAGCCTATGGGTTATAGCCAGTCTGCAGATATTCCCTATTTCACATATCAGGTTGTCTTTCTGGTCCCTGCTCTCTCTCCTCAGGTAGGGAAATCTTCATATCTAGTGATCAGCTGAGTGTTAAGCAGTGGTGGTGGTGGTGGGGAGGATGCCTATCTTCACAGATGACCTCCATAGATTGGATGAGGAGACACTTAGAAAGTAGGCTTGCGTGAATTAAGTGTGTTTGTGTGTCTGCAGGAATGGTGCATGAGAGAGTAAAGAGACCAAGCTTTCTTTGAGCTGGCCAGTGTTGACATGAATCCTTGATAACAATGCAGCCCTCTGGTTGAGAAAAGTTCACCACCCTCCTTTAGATGAATTGCTGGATTCCTGCAAGACTGCCTCTCAGTCTGCTTTGGCATATATAGTCCCCACCATCACAATGTTGAGGTTCTTTACAACCAACTCCTACATAGCTGAATATGGGGGGTGGGGGGATCTTGTTAATCTGGCTTCAAGGTGAAAGGACATGGCCGCTAGGCAAGGTTGAACTCCAGCATCTGTCATTGCATAAATTAAGTATCCCCACTAGGTGAATTGCTCTCAAGAAACAATAATAAGTTCTTTCTTCAGAGAAGATAAATGATCCAAAGGAATGAAGCTTAAACCAACATTACTGGAATACTTCTCATGTCATTTTCAATTTCTGAAAGTGTTTAAATAAATTGCCAAGAACAGTATTATCTTGGTCTTTGTTAAAGTCTAAAGTATTTACACTTAACTTTGCCTTAACATTTACGTGCCAAAGCCATTTAAGAAGGCATTAATGAGAAGAAGTCAGACTTTTAAAATGTACATTTAATCTCCTGGTTAAATGTACATCCAGTATCCAGTGTATAATATATCAAACAGTTTCTTGATTTAATTGAATGGAAGCCCCTTCTCCTTCCTCCTTGTTCAACTTCAAAGCTCTTCCTAAAATGTTAAATCTGACAAAATATTTTTATTAGAATCTTATATTTTGTTCAAATAGGCAGCAGTTGCTTGATTTGTATAGCTGGGCATTATTTTCAATTTGTTTGCTATCATTTGCTATCATCAGGGTCAGCCCAAGGGCAGGACGTTGCTTCCCTACCCATATACTTAAACCAAGGTACATAGTTGCTGAACCACAGAAGGCAGAAAATCCCATAAACACATCTCCCCCTCTCTGGTAGCAAAACTCTAATAACAACAAATTAAATAGATAACAACTTGCTGCCCTTTCATGACACCTCAAAACTGCTATCCAAAGGCATAAATCACCCCACTCCCTGCCCCTGCTAATGGTGGGATTGACCATGTGCTCTGTGAAGTTGTTAAAATAATAGGATTTTCCAATTGGCAAAGGAATTTACCCTAAAAAAGCAGCTCATAGACAACCAGCAATAAGACTGAGTGCGGTGACACTATAGTCATCTCTCCAGATTCACTGACTTCCCATTCGTGGTTTTGAATTTCCACAGACAGGAAGCCAGGAGGGACAAAATGGTGCATGTGCCTGAAGTGTGCATGCAGGCCATGCACAGGAGCACACGGCCATTAAAAACAATGAGGCTCCAATATGTTCAGTTTTTCCAATTTGCGGAGGGTTCCAGAACAGATCCCATGTGAATCAGAAGGGACAATTGCACCTGATTTTTTTTACTGATACAAGTGTATCTAAAGAAATGTTTATTACATCAACTGTATGAAGAGAGGGAGTGAGGGGAAGGAGATGAATGATAAACTCTTGCTGCTGAGGTTCAATGGAGGATAAAGTAAGATTGTACCTGTACTGTCTAACTATGGGAATATGATACTAGTTTATCTGTAGCAACTCCATCCTATGGAATACTGGAATTTATAGTTCAGTAGGATACTGTGTGTGTGTGTGTGTGTGTGTGTGTGTGTGTGTGCATGCACATGTGCACGAATATGCACTCTTGCACATTAAAAACCTCTAGTCCACTCCCCTGAGCTACAGCACTGGAGCTCTTTTAGCAGAAAATGCTAAGCACCCCACCAGACTACAGATCCTAAAATTCAGCTGGATGGAGCTTGCAGCTTAATGTCAGCACTAGATGCAACATTTTATCCCCACCTTCAAGTGGGTTTCTTCATTTCTGAGGCATACCAGAATAATATGTTCCCTTCTCTCCTCCTCATTTCTTAATTTTATTTTATTTATTTTGTAGAATAATAGTGCTCCACTGTAACAGTGCAAAACCTTTATTTTGCAATTATGGCTGTAACTGCACTACAAGAATAAACTGGTTTGGCACCACTTTAACAGTCATGCCTCAATGCACTCTGGTGTCACAATAAACTACCATTCCCAGAATCCCACAGCATTGAGCCATGGTTGTTAAAGTGGTGTCAAAATGGATTATTCCTGCTGTGTGGATATAGCCTATGATTAAAAAAAAAAATTAGACAGGAGAACAATTGCCCTTGAAACCGTAAGACCACCTTAGCAAATCATGCTCCAGTATTTATTTTTTTAAAAAAAGCACTAATACAGGTCTAACAAATATCTATAAATACTCTACAAAGAGAATGGAACAATTAGATGTAAGAGGTGACAACAACCAGAGAAACCCATGAACTTTCAAGAGCTCACACACATCTTTAAATCAATCTGGATAAACACAGGCTTTTCCTCTTCAGAGGTCTTTCATAGAATCATAGAATCATAGAGTTGGAAGAGACCACAAGGGCCATCCAGTCCAACCCCATTCTGCCATGCAGGGACTCTCAATCAAAGCATCCCCGACAGAGGTCCATCCAGCCTCTGTTTAAAGACCTCTAAGGAAGGAGACTCCACTACACTCCGAGGAAGGAGTGTGTTCCACTGTCGAACAGCCCTCACTGTCAGGAAGTACCTCCTAATGTTGAGGTGAAATCTCTTTTCCTGGAGCTTGCATCCACTGCTCCAGGTCCTAGTCTCTGGAGCAGCAGAAAACAGGCTTGCTCCCTCCTCAATATGACATCCCTTCAAATTTTTAAACAGGGCTATCATATCACGATTTAACCTTCTCTTCTCCAGGCTAAACATCCCCAGCTCCCCAAGTCGTTCCTCATAGGACATGGTTTCCAGACCCTTCACCATTTTAGTCACCCTCCTTTGGACACGCTCCAGTTTCTCAATGTCCTTTTTGAATTGTGATGTCCAGAACTGGACACAATATTCCAGGTGGGGCCTGACCAAAGCAGAATACAGTGGCACTATTACTTCTCTTGATCTCGATACTATACTTTTATTGATGCAGCCTAAAACTGCATTTAGATGCTGGTTGGGGAATTACCTGTATGACTTTATGAGCTGAATGAGACAATCTGCTCAGCTCATAAAGTCAAATGTTGAGTTAAGAAAGGTTAAGGAAAGAAGGACATAACACAATTACCCAGATGCCTGAGGGGGTTGCCTCACTCTGACTAATGGCAAAGCCAGCCCTGTCTTCTTTCAGACACCATACTGCATACAACAGTGTTTCTTACAGTGAACGCCCTCTCTCACCACATTATACTTAATACAGAAAGAAGCCCTCCCTCTGTCTACCTATGCAAGTATCTGAATGTTCAACACTTAACAAGCATTTCTAAAATTCCCCAGTCTCAGTGGTAATGAGCCAATTATTCCCAAACAGACCCTGCAGCAGAGTTGATATTGGAAGACAATATCTGGATCCTCTTTTTGAATTTATTTTCCTGCTTTCAAACATTGCATATAGTTGACATGCATAGCAAAGAACTGTTAAAATATATTTCTAAATTGTATTGAAAATGTTCAGATGTGTCAATGGTTAACTAAGGTTTAAAATGGTTCCTGTTGCAGGCCAGAAAGCCTAGGCCTGGAAGAGCAAGTCTTCAAGGACATGTGCTGAGACATAATATCAACAAATGTGTTATTGTTATGCTTCTGTGTAGCATGGTGACTTCATGGGAAAGAGGTGTGTCCACTTGGTGGGAAGGTTGATCATTTGAGAGAACAAAGACTGATGTCACATTCAAGTTTCTAGCATGGACTCTGAAAGAGAATAGATGTATAGTATCTTGCTGTAAAGTGTAAATAGCAACAAAGTCAATAAACCCTCATTTGAGTGAAACTCTGTGTGGAAGTTACTTTGATATTGAGTAGCTGAGAAGACTGCATCTGTTCCAGTTGGTACCAGTCCAGAACCACCGGTAACAAGAGACATCAACCATCCCAAAGATCTTTTTCTCTAACAAGTGGTAGCAGAGGATGGTTGCCGAGATGGTTGCCAGGATGGTTTGCCTGAGGATGGTTCCCAGGATGGTTGCCAAGCTGGTGTGCTGAGATGGTCTTCTGGAGGGTTTGCTGATGCTGATGTTCCTGTTCCACTGAGAGTCTGCTGTGGAGTTTTTCTTCCAGCTGTAAGTTTGCTCTGTGTTGTTCATCTGTCCTGTGCCGGGAGGCAAATGGGAAGATAACAGTGTTTGTTGGACATTTTGCTGGGACTCTTGGCTGTTTTGCCATTTGCTTTAAGTCATGGAGGCGGCAGCAAGATTTCCTAAGCTAAACAACAACAATTACAGCTCTTGGGCTGTTTACACAGAAGCGCTGTTGGTCCGTGAGGGTCTCTGGCGTGTTGTGGAACAAGGTCCTACTGATGCTACACGTGCTGATGATTCGAAGGCACGAGCTACAATTTTACTCACTGTTGAGCCTAACCAGATTAATCATGTGAGGCTTAAGACTAGTGCTAAAGCTGTCTGGGACACTTTGAAGAATGTGCATGAAAGTAGCACTGCCTTGTCCAGGATGCTCTGTTGCAAAAGGTTATATGCTTGCAAGATGCAAAGTAATCAAGATCCTGAGAAGCATTTAGAGGAAATGCATGACCTGTTTGCACAAGTGCAGCTGAGAGGTGTCACCTTGCCGGAGGAGCAAAAGGCGTACATCTTGCTTGGGAGTTTGTCCCAAGACTTTGAGCACATATTGCATAGCTTCCAAGGGATGGCTGAAGACCAGATAACTGCTGAGTTGGTGTCGGCGCGCGTCTTGGAGGAGAGCCAGCGACGGAAGTCTGAAGGGCTCCAGAGGCAGCAGCGACAGATACCAAAGGTTTTCAAACCACCGCAGGTTGTGGAGAATTGCCAGCAGGAGAAGGCTGCAGTGTCCAAGTCTTGTTTCTACTGTAAGAAGCCAGGGCATGTCCAAAAGAACTGTTGGAAGTTTGCAGCATCGAAGAAGAAAAAAGGTGCTAGTTCCAGGAGTGGAGCGGCAGTTGTGGCTGGGGACAATGACTGCAAAGCCCATCATGCAGCCACAGTGAGTTCAGTCTGGATGCTGGATTCTGGGGCTTCTAACCATATGTGTAACAACAATAATCTCCTGAAATCTAAGTCTGTGTCAAATGTTCAGTCTGTTGCAATGGCTGATGGTGTTCCCAGAGAGGTAAAATATATGGGTACTGTACATGTTCCTAGTTTTGGGGAAGATTTTGAAAATGTTTTGTGTGTTCCCAAATTACAGAATTGTCTTGTTAGTGTGTCTGCATTAACAACTGATGGTTATACTTTAAAATTTGAAGGGGATAAATGCATAATTAGCAAAGGGAACAAGGTATGTGCTAAAGCACAAAAGAAAAACAAACTGTATTTTATGCTTGACAAAGCTGAGTGTGCCAGTGTTAGTAATGTGCCTTTACATGCAAATTGTGCACATTATTTTCACAGAGTGTTTGGTCATATAGGGTTTTCAAATTTGGAAAAGCTGGGACAGGTTTGTCCTGAGTTCAAAATGAATTCTTGTCCTAATCACCTTGATTGTTCTGTTTGCAGTAAGATCAAATTGAAGGCTTTTCCTGTGGCCAAGCAAACAAAATGTGTCACCAAGAGGCCGTTTGAGGTGGTGCATGCTGATCTGGCTGGGCCTTTGACTAAAACTGTTGGGGGAAGTCAGTATTTTCTAGTAATTGTAGACAGGCACACAAGGTACTCCTATGTGAAAGTCTTGAAAGAGAAAAGTGAGGTTGCTGAAGTCTTCAAAGACTGGGTGAATCAAATAGAGCGCCAATTTGAGTATAAAGTGGGTTCTTTGGTCACTGACCGAGGTGGAGAATTTTTATCTTCTGACCTTAAGAATTGGTTGCAGAAAAAAGGCATACGTCACAACACCACTAATCCTGCAGTTCCACAGGAAGATGGGTTAGCAGAGAGACGTATTGGTGTTTTGAAGCAGATGAAAGACTGCATGTTATTGGATGCTAATGTATCTGAAAAATTTTGGGGTGAAGCAGTTTTAATGGCTAACCATATAGCAAATAGGGTGTGGAATTCAGCTGTGAAGCAAACACCTTATCAGATGCTACATGGTAGACCACCAAATTTAAAATACCTGAGGGTGTTTGGGCAATATGCAAATGTATTTGTGCCAGCAAAATTCAGAAAGAAGGGTGAACGTAAATGGAAAAGGTTGATGTTTGTGGGTTATTCTGGCAACAGTTATAAATTTTACCAGGGTCATGGCAGAATTTTGTTGTCCAGAAGTGCCAATTTTGAGAAACATTCTGGCTGGGAGAGATTGCATTCCAATCAGGAAGTGTTTCTGAGACTGGGGCAAAGTACTGGAAATGGAGGGGTAAGACAGCCCACAATGTCCACAATGTCTCCAGAGGAGGAGAAACCCAGTATTTCACAACACACTCAAACACAGCCAACACTACACACACCCATCACCACAAGTCAGTTTGAAGTTGTGTCAAAGAGGGACACTGAGGTGCAAACTAGTTCAGAAAGTGAGGATGAGAGAGGTAGAACAAAGGTGTTAATTCCTAGGAGGACTCAAAGAGTGAGAAAGCCTCCTGAGAGATTTGTTGTTCAAACTGCAACTGCTTGTTGTGCAGTGGCTGATGAGCCTGAGAGTTTTGAAGAGTTGCAGAAGTTTCCTAAGGAGGAGAAAGAAAAGTGGTTTTCTGCTATGGACCAAGAGTTCTTGTCTCTAATTGAGAAGCAGGTTTTTGATATTGTTGATAGGCCTAAAGACCACAAGGTTGTGGGTTGCAAGTGGGTCTACAAGAAGAAGGAAATGCCTGATAGTAGTCAAAAGTACAAGGCCAGGTTGGTGGCTAAAGGCTTCACACAGCAAAGGTTTGAGAATTTTGACAAGACTTTCTCACCTACTACAAAGCCAGAAAGTTTGAGATTAGTGCTTGCATTAGCTGTGAGGCAAGGAAAAGTGGTAAGGCATTTTGATTTTGAGACGGCTTACCTGAATGCTAAGCTTGAGGAGGAAATTTACATGGAACAACCTCCTGGTTTTGGTAGTGATACTGAGACGAAAGTGTGTAAGTTGAACAAAGCATTGTATGGCTTGAAACAAAGTGCACGTTGTTGGAATCAGTGTATTCATGCTGAGCTTGAAAGGCTTGGGTTTAAACGAAGTGTTGCAGATGCTTGTGTTTACACTAGAGGAGGGGTAGTTCTTGTGATTTATGTAGATGATCTTTGTGTAACAGCTAATTCAGAACAAGAAGTGCAAGAGGTACAAAAGGAATTGTCTCAGAAGTTCGCATTGAAGGACTTGGGAAATCTGAAAGCTTACCTAGGGATAGAGGTAGAGTGGACAGATGATGGCAGATGTCTGTTGAGTCAGAAGAAAAAGATTGAGAGGCTGATTGAGAAGTGTGGATTGCAGGATGCAAAACCTGTGAAAAGCCCAATGACTCCTGGTTATGCCAGTGCAGAGTCTGCTGAATTGTTTGATAATCCTAAATTGTACAGAAGTGTAATTGGTAGTTTGTTGTTCATTGCTAACAATACACGGCCTGATGTTTCTTTTGCAGTTGGTTTATTGAGTAGAAGTGCAAATAGTCCAAAGGGGAATGATTGGATGGCTGTGAAACGTGTTTTGAGGTATTTGAAAGGTAGCAAGAACAAGAAGCTTGTGTTTCAAGGAAGTGAAGAGAATCTAGTGTGTTACGCAGATAGTTCTTTTGCAAGTGAGGCAGAAAAGAAGTCAATAACAGGAATTGTGATTAAGTTTGCAGGTAGTCCAGTTGTTTGGAGAAGTAGAAAACAGAATTGTGTAGCACTTAGTACTTCAGAATCAGAATTTGCTGCATTGTCTGATTTGTCTGGAGAGATAGTTTGGATTAGACAGTTGTTGAGTGATCTGGAAGAAAATTGCACTGAGCCTACTTTGGTTTATGAGGATTCACAATCATGTATTGGGATGGCAGAGGCTGAGAATTTGAAGTGCAGGACTAAGTACATTGGAGTAAGGTACCAGAATGTAAGAGAGTTAGTTCAGAATGGTATCCTAAAGATAGAGTACATTGACACAAAGGATAACCTAGCTGACGTTTTGACAAAAGCACTTTCTGGAGAAAGACATGAACAACTTTCTTGTGCAATTGGTATGGTTCCTTAACTTCACAAAGATGTAACTGTAAATACATGGTGTTATTGCACATCTGTACATTTTGGAGGGGCATGTTAAAATATATTTCTAAATTGTATTGAAAATGTTCAGATGTGTCAATGGTTAACTAAGGTTTAAAATGGTTCCTGTTGCAGGCCAGAAAGCCTAGGCCTGGAAGAGCAAGTCTTCAAGGACATGTGCTGAGACATAATATCAACAAATGTGTTATTGTTATGCTTCTGTGTAGCATGGTGACTTCATGGGAAAGAGGTGTGTCCACTTGGTGGGAAGGTTGATCATTTGAGAGAACAAAGACTGATGTCACATTCAAGTTTCTAGCATGGACTCTGAAAGAGAATAGATGTATAGTATCTTGCTGTAAAGTGTAAATAGCAACAAAGTCAATAAACCCTCATTTGAGTGAAACTCTGTGTGGAAGTTACTTTGATATTGAGTAGCTGAGAAGACTGCATCTGTTCCAGTTGGTACCAGTCCAGAACCACCGGTAACAAGAGACATCAACCATCCCAAAGATCTTTTTCTCTAACAAG